>NW_006920877.1:427261-433064 GCF_000417875.1 Pseudozyma flocculosa PF-1
GACAACACGGACGCCTCCGCCGCCGACGACGACGACGACGACGCCCAGGCCCGGTACCCGGCCAGCACGACGCTGCGCCGCGTAGGCGGGCTGGTGCGCCGCGAGTGGCTCTTCATCCTCGCGGGCCTGTTGACCTCGACCATCATGGGCGGGTCCTACTCTGGCGAGGCGGTGCTGTTCGGCCACGTCATCAACGCCCTCAACCCGTGCAACGGCGCCGACGAGGTGCGCGCCAAGGGCGAGGAGTTTGCGCGCTTCTTCTTCATCCTCGCCCTGATCCAGCTCTTTGCCTACTCGCTCAACGGCCTCATGTGGGGCACCGTCGCCGAGCGCCTCCTCTTCCGCATCCGGCGCATGTCGTTCGAGACGATGGTCTCGCAGCGGCTGGCGTGGTACGACCGGCAGTCGCAGAGCCCGGCGTCGATGATCGCCTCGCTCAGCAACGACGCCAACAACCTCGGCGGCCTGACGGGCGTCGTCATCGGCACCATGTTCTGCATCCTGGTCAACCTGACGGCGGGCATCGTCGTGTCGCACGCCATCGCCTGGCGCATCGCCGTCGTCATCCTCGCCCTCGTCCCCATCATCCTCGCCTCGGGCTACATGCGCCTCAAGGTCCTCGCCGACTTCCAGCGCCGCCACGAGACGGCCTACGTAAAGTCCAACGCCATGGCCATCGAGGCCGTCGGCTGCATCCGCACCGTCGCCTCGCTCGGCCGCGAGGAGGACGTGCGCCGCAAGTTCCACCGCTCCCTCGTGCGCCCCTACAACGAGTCGCTGCGCCACTTTCTCTTTGGCAACGTCTTCCTCGCCATCGCACTCAGCATCAGCTACTTCATCTACGCGTTCGCCTACTGGTGGGGCAGCCAGAACGTCGCAGAGGGCAGGTACTCGCAGACGGCCTTTTTCATCGTCCTCCCCGCCCTCCTCTTTTCCGCCCAGGCCAGCGGCCAGCTCCTCGCCTTTGCGCCCGACTTCAGCAAGGCCCACGTCTCCACCGCCAACATCCTCCGCGTCATGGATCGCGCGCCTACCGCCAGGCGCGGCGACGGCGGCAAGAAGGCAGGCGGCAGCGACGGAGGCGAGGGCGACGAAAAGAGGGGTGCACGCGGATTCGGCCGCCTGCTTCGCCGCAACGCTCACGCTGCCGGCCACACGGCCGACGACCCGGAAAAGGCGCTGCGTCGGTCCTCCGACGCCGACGACGCCACCCCGTCGCAACGCGGCCCGGCGACGATCGACTTTGACGACGTCTGGTTCACCTACCCGTCGCGCTCCGAGCCGGCGCTGCGCGGCGTCTCGCTCTCGATCCCCTCGGGCGCCTTTGCCGCCTTTGTCGGCCAGTCGGGCTCGGGCAAGACGACGGCCATGTCGCTCATTGAAAACTTCTACGACCCGTCGCACGGCGCCGTGCGCGTCGACGGCCGGCGCACCGACGCCGTCTCGGAGCACGTCCTCCGCCGCGACGTTGCCCTCGTCCCGCAGGAGCCCGTCATCTTTTACGGCACGGTCCGCTTCAACATCGCCCTCGGCGTCAAGCCCGAGCTTGCCGACGAACAGCAGCAGCACGGGCGCGGCGGCGGCGGCGGCCGCGCCGACGACATGCTCGAGCCCTACCGCCCCGACACGTCGTGGCGCGACTCGGTGCCGGACGCGGACATCATCGCCGCGTGCAAGGCGGCGGGCATCCACGACACGATCGCGTCGTTCAAGCAGGGCTACGACACGCTCATCTCGTCGAGCCAGCTCTCGGGCGGGCAGAAGCAGCGCATCGCCATTGCCCGCGCCCTGATCCGCAAGCCGCGCCTGCTCCTCCTCGACGAGAGCACCAGCGCCCTCGACGCCGAGAGCGAGCAGGCCTTCCAGACCACCCTCGACGACATCTCGCGCAGCGGCACCTGCACCATCGTCGCCATCGCCCACCGCATGCGCACCATCCGCGACGCCACCCACGTATTCTGCTTCCAGGACGGCAGCGTCGTCGCCTCCGGCAGCTACACACAGCTGCTGCGCACCAGCGCCACCTTCCGCGCCATGGTCAGCTACCAGTCGCTTAAATAGACGAGCCCGATCCGCAGCAGGCGAAAGGGCGCAAAAGAGTCGGACCCGGAACAATCTCCCATTGCCGCAGAACCTCGGACTGAGCATCGGCATCGTTTTGCGGCCTTGGCGTCGGCGAGTTTAGGGACGGCCGTTGGACGAGGTACTCGGCTCAGCGTCGGCGGCGACCTGGCCCTCGGTCTGGCGGACGGATGGACGGGCGTCGTGGAGCGGCGGGGGCCACGCCGCCAATGTCGTCCAGGGAGGATGAGGCCGTCGATGCCGGCCGCGAGGGCCATAAGGCGGAAGTCGCGCGCCACGCCGATGTAGCCAAGGCCCTCGACCGCGTTGACCGTGTACCCGAACGCCGTGGCGCTGGCGCTGCTCTCGATGCGGCGCATGACGAGCGTATCGGCCGCCGAGGGCTCGATGCGCACGTCGACGAAGCCGGACGGCTCCAAGGCCGACGCCGGCATCGTCGAGAGGTCCTTGACGTCGTCGTCGATGTCGACCAGCGCCTTGTCCATCAGCGCCAGTACGAGGAGGAGGGCCGCGTCCAGCGCGGCCGGAAGGGCCTTGTGGCCGACGATCCTGTAGACGCGGCTGAGCGAGAAGAAGGAACTTGCAAGAGAGGCGCATCAGCTCCCCACGCCGCGGTGGCCAGCTAGTAAGAGGGTCGAGGCGAGGCCAGGCGAGGCGACTTAACATGCCGCGGGATTGGTGCTATGTATCTTGATTCCGACGTTCAGGCTACGCTACCAGGACGGCATGGTAGTCAAGCGCAGAGATCAATGTGCTCATGTAGGCCACATGCTTGCCTACGAGTCGTGCGAAAAGATTTCGAGGTTGAGCCAGAGGCATCGACCAGGTGTGCTGCATATGTGTTGGCTGCGCGGAGTAGGTTCTTTCTTCGCGCGAATCACCAAATACGCTCTGTGGCCATGTCACGGGAGGAGGGCCGAATCACTCGCCTGCAAGTGCACCTTGTCGCCATTCGTCGCACTGACTGAGTTCGCGTGTCGGCATCTGTCGCCGTGGTCTAACGCATGCAGAACGCTTCGACGAGAGCCGCACAGGAATTGGAATGAAAAGGGCGCTAGTGAAGCTCCCAGTGGTGATGCGCGGGTCTGCTCCTTCCTGCAGAAGGCGCCGCACGATCTCGCGGAGTCTTTCACAAGCACCTTGGCAACAGTGACGGGCATGGCCGTTACTCTTAGCTCGGATCAAAACGGCCGAGGATGCGATAACGCTCATCCATCCAGCCAATCTGGCGATACAGGTCAAGCAGGATCTGGCTCCCTTCATCGACAAGCGCTTCTTCCCAATCGATCTCGAACCTCCTCGGGAGGATAGATGCCAATAGTTCGTTGGCTTGGCGTCTGGCATCGGACAGGGCTAGATGCGTGCTGTTAAGATACGCTTCTCTTGTGACTTGCTCGACGAAGACTTGCCGATGCCCCGCTTGGTCCGATTGCAGGAACTCCCACCGAAGTAAGCGCGACTGTTCCGCCGTCTCCAGAGCTTGTACGAATGTCGGTGCTTGCACGGTCAGCTCGATGCGAGCACCATTGAGGGCTTGTTCGGGAGCCGACAGAATCGTCGCTAGCCAAACTTCGACTGCATCGATGGCCCCGTTCAGGTTCATGAACGAAACGTTTTGCTCGTCCATGAAGTTGTCCATCTGCCTCTCAGTCTCGACGAGGGCGACGGTGAGCCTCGGCTGAATACGTATGTGGCGGATTGCTGGCGAGGATGGTATCGGATCGTCCGCTATCAGGCCTCCGGAAGCAGAGTCCCCGCCGAGGAGTGGCTGAGCGCTGTAGAAAGCGTTGCTGTAAGCCTCAACGAGAGTAATGTGTTGGGCTGGAACGTCGACGGCGATGGTGAAGGAGCTATCCGAAATGTCCCTGTCTGCCAACGGTGCATGAGTCAGGTAGACGTAGAGGGGGTGATCGGGAGCGAGGTGCTCGGTGCAGACTCGCACAACATCGCACCGCTCGTCTTTGAGCAGCTGTACGACATGTCTGGTCGTCACTTCGCCCCAGGGCATATCGGGATGCGTCCCTGCGTGGCGGCCTCGGATAGCTTCACGGACAGCGCAGGCAACCTCCCGTGGGACGAGAACGTGGACGTGGTTCTTGGAGCAAAGAAAGAAGAAGTCTTGGTACGACTCTTTCGCCACGTTGGGAAGGGAGGGCTCCTCTTCGTCGATGGACAAGATGGCATGCGAGCCGAGGAGGACGATGAGGTCGTCGGGAGCCACCGTCAGAAAGGCGCTGTGCAGGAACGGGACGTTCATGGTGGGGGATCTTGCCAGCTTGGAGTAAGACGACTTTATGGGGAGAGGATGTGTTGGATTGGTAGGATGTGTTGGATGGGTAGGATGTGTTGGTAGGATGTGTTGGATTGGTAGGATGTGTTGGTAGGATGTGTTGGAATGGTAGGATGTGGTCGAGTGGAGAGGTCGCTCCAGCGCTCTGGCCGACGTTGGCTCCACGCTGGTCCCTCTGGCGCGCAGACTTTTTTCCCCCCTCTGCAGCCAAGCCGGAGCCCCGCCCTCAGGAACTTACTGGCCTCCTCTCTCGACACTACGCAACTCTCTCCGTCTGTCTTTCACTTCAACGCTGCCTGCTCCTCCCCCGCCCACATCGTCCAGTCTCATCCGGCCACGCCGACCGCCATCCGAAGCCATCTCTTCTCCAGGCAGCCCAGCCCAGCACCATGGCAAAGCGCGGAAAGAAGAGCGATGCAGAGAGGAAGAAGGCTCGAGCATGGGAGAAGAGGCGAGCCTACGAGAAAACATGTCGTGCTCGCAACAGAGAGAAGCTTCGGCCTCTCAGGAGGCTTGGCGCGATCGCAACGGGGGGAACTGAAGGCCCGCTACACGGTCTACGATGCCATCCGTCGCGAGGAGCGCGAGCTCACAGCGCGCAGTCACAGAGAACCGACCGAGACGAGATAAATCAAAGGAGGCGCGAAGGCCTGGCAAACGATCCTGCCAAACGTGAGGCGCAAAAGGCGTCGAGGTTCAAACATCTGGCCAAGAATCGGGACGAGATCAATCGCAAGAAGCGCGAAACGCGAGCAGCGCAGGAGAAAGCCTCGAGGGGTCGACAGTCTGCGACCGCACGCCGACACAGCAACCGTCAAACAGCCGAAGAGGACGGCGAGGACGAGAAGGAGGATGGGGAGAGTACGAGGATGAGGACGATGATGGAGCCTGGAAAGGGCCCCCCGGGCGGACGACAGCTCTGAGTTCGCCCGCTGCCGTGCTGCACTTGACAACAACTCGATCAAAGCGACGGGTGGCCTGCTGCAGACTAGGGAGTCTCACTTGAATTTTACGCTTGCACACCCTCGTCCGACTCAGTGAAACAGGGCACGACGACTACGCTACGACCGGTAGATAGCGTCGCAGGTGCGCGAGACATCCACCATCTCGCGGACATCGTGGACACGAAGGATGTCGACGCCGCTGGCGATGCCGGCAGCACAGGCCGCGGCGGTGGCGTAGACGCGCTCCTTGGGCTCCGAGCGGCCGGTGATGCTACCGAGGAAGCGCTTGCGGCTGGGGCCGAGGAGCACGGGGAACTGAGCGAGCGAGGCCAGGGGGCGCGTGGCCAGCTCGTACTCGCTCTCGCCGCCGAGCCCGCTTCGGCTGCCAGGCAGGCCCTGGCGGTGGCACATCGGCCTCGACGGAGCCCGGATGCGTAGCGGCCGCTCCTCTCGGCGGGCGGTCAGGTCCGAGAGGCCCCTGATGAGC
>NW_006920877.1:433084-452672 GCF_000417875.1 Pseudozyma flocculosa PF-1
ATGCGTAGCGGCCGCTCCTCTCGCGGGCGGTCAGGTCCGAGAGGCCCCTGATGAGCTCGACGTTGCCCTTCTGGTCCTTTGCGAAGCCGATGCCAGGGTCGAGGATGATGTTCCACCGCCTCACTCCGCGCCGCAGCGCCGCATCGAGCCGCTGCGCCAGCTCATCCTTGACGCCCTCGAGCACGTTGTCGCCCTCGTACTTGGTCAGGCGGGTCATGGTCTTGCTGTCGCCGCGCATGTGCATCAGGATAAAGGGCACGGCGTGCTGCCGTGCCACGTCGAGGATGCGCGGGTCGCGCTCGCCGCCGCTGACGTCGTTGATAATATTGGCCCCGGCCTCGAGCGCCGCTTCCGCCACCGAGGCGCGGAACGTGTCGATCGAGATGGGCACTGCAACGCCCGCCTGCCGGATGGCGCGGATGATCGGGCAGACGCGGGCCGCCTCCTCGTCCGGCGAGATGTCTGGCGCGTTGGGCGCCGTGCTCATGCCGCCGATGTCGAGGATGTCGGCGCCCTCCCTAATCATGTCCAGCGCCGTCTGCAGTGCCGTCTCGACGCGCTGGTTGTCGCCGCCGTCGGAAAACGAGTCGGGCGTGGCGTTGATGATGCCCATGATAAACGTCTTGGAGCCCCACGACCACAGCGGCGTGTCTGCGGGCGCGGAGGCGTTGGCGGTCCGTGGCCAGGGCATGGGCATCACCCTCTTGATGCCGCTGGGCTCATAGTCGGGCGACTTTTGCAGCATCGTCAGCAGCTGGGCTATCGTCCGCGAGTGCTTGGGGTGCTCGAACTCGGGCAGGATGTCCTTGAGCGGCTCCAGGACAAACTCGCGCTCCTTGATGGCCGGATGCGGGATCACGAGCTTCGGCCCGTCGTCCAGTTCCAGCGTGTCGTAGAGGAGGATGTCGAGGTCGACGCTGCGCGGGCCCTTGTCCGGCACGCCCGTCTTGTCCCTGCCGAGCTTGGTCTCGATCGACTGCGTCAGGCGAAGCAGTTTGTGCGGCGAGAGCGTAGTGGCGATCCTGCAGGCTCCGTTGAGGAAGCGAGGCTGGTCCGTCACGTACATAGGCGCCGTCTCGTACAGGAAGCTGGTGTCGACGACGACGCAGCCCTCGGCCTCGCCCAGTGCCTGTACCGCCCGCTCCAGGTTCGCAGCGCGATCGCCGACGTTTGATCCAAGCGCGATCGCGGCAATGTGCCACTCGCTACCGGCGGCGAGGTCCCCCAACGCCGGCTTGGGCGCGCCAGCCAGGGCGGACACGGGTGCCTGCGATCTCGCCGCCGCCGCCGCCGAGGCCTCCTGCCTTGCCTCCTCTTCGAAGAACTCGCGGCCGCGGTCGACCTCGACGCCGGCGCTGGCGGCAAACATGATGGCGCTCGGCTTGTCGACGCTGACGCGGATGCGCTCGACCTTGTTGTGTAGGATGGCGACGCGGGCGATCGAGGTGGCCAGGCTCTCGACGGTCTTGTACGAGCTCTGCTCGACGTATTCGGTGATGCTGCGGACAATGGTACGGTAGTTGTGGGGCTTGCTGACGACGTCGACGATGCCCGACTGCCTCTGGCCTGCCTGCCGCAGCCGCTCCAGGCCCGAATGGATGACGAGGTTCAGCTTGATGTCCTGCTTGTCCTCGCGCTCCCATGGGTTGACGCCGAGGATGGCATTGATGACCAGGTCGCGGACCACGACCTTGTCCTCGACGGCCCACTGGGAGCGCGGCGAGAGTCGCAGGCTGGACAGCTGGTCCGCCTCGACCTGATCCGAGACCGGGTTGCCGTGGGCGTCTTCAAAGTCCCGGGCAGTCCTGACGATCTGCACGCCCGCCGACGCGGCGTGGAGGAGCGAGCGAGGCTTTTCGACGTTGAGCGTGACCCGCGGAGCGTGGCAGACAAAGATGCAGATCTTGGCGAGGCCCTCGGCGAGAGCCTCGAGGCTGCGGTAGCGGTGAGCGCTGCAGTGGGCCTCGAGCTGCTTGACGAGGATGCCGTAGTGGATGCTGTAGGGCAGGTGGTCGCTCTTGCCGGCCTTTGAGACGTCGGTGTGGACCTTTGCATCGATGGTGATCGTCTGGGGCGAGACTCGCTCCCAGTTGTCGACGCCGACAATCATCCGAACGACGAGCTGCTTGATCTGGATGATGTCCGGCAGGCGGTCGTCGCGGGCCGGAGCGCCATGGCCTGGGTGCGATGCTGCCGCCATGGTGCAAGCGCGGCGCAGAGGCTGCAAAGCTTGCCAAGGACGGACGAGGACGAGAGGCTGCGATGCGACGGAGTGAGACCGCCAGAGCGAGGGCGAGAAGCTCGACGGAGAGCAGCCGAGACGGGGTGCGAGCGGATAGGATGCGAATCGACGACAGAGGGGCTTGCTTCTGAAGGTCATGCCATGTCCGGGCGGCGCGGTAAAGATCCTCGACGGCAGCAGGAGCAGCAGCGGCAGTGGGCCGAAGGTTGAGGGCGGTGCAGACCAGAAGGCGGGTCGAGGCGATGGGACGCAGAGGGGAGAGGCAGCTGCGCACGACGGTGCAATGGTGTGCGACTCTGCTGCTTCTTCTTCCTCGGCGGGCCTTCCGATGGCCTGGTCGGGGCCCTCGACCCTCGGCTTCTTCCGAGGTCATGGCGCTTTCTCCACCGCCTTTGTCTCTGCAGCGCAGCGCAGCCAGGCCAGGCGGTGCGGTGGCCCCACTTTTTTTGAGCGCGGGCGGGCCGCTCGTCAGCCAACGGGGCGCCTCGGCCGTGGCTGCCAGCCCTGCGGTTGAGCTTCGGCAGCCCTCTGATCCCCTCTTGTCTCTCTGACGACCATCACTACTACTTCCCACGCCGCTTCTGCCCCGGCCCCAGCGACTTGCCACCGGGATCCGACCTGTCCATCATATCAGCTGCAGCAAACGGCTGCCCGAGGACACGTCAGCAACCGGCAGAGCGCCTTGGCATCGGCGCCCACTCCCGCACGTTCCCGCGACCCCGAAAGAAGGATTCAGACTGCCAGCTGCCACCATAGCTCCTTCGACCATGCTTGCGGCGGAAGCTGCCGATTCAGGGTTCAGTGCCTCCTTCGACTACGCCAAAGCAGCCGCACCACTGGCCCCTTGCACCAGACCTTAACCTCGCACCGCCATACCCAGCGGACCGACGACCGGTTCCCCGCCGCCACTTGAACGAGCCAGAGCACTCGGCTTCACCGCTGAGGCCTGCACTCTCGGAAGCGCCGGGATAGAATGCCCTTTCAGTCCACCTCATCCCCGGTGTCGGTCTCTGATCTCCGAGCCGATCCATCGCCCACCAAGGAGCCAGCGGGCAGACCGGCACAGAGGCCCCCACGACATCATCATCATGGCAGCCGGACGTCGGCCGCGAGGGCCAGGCGCGAGGCCGACGACCGGGGCGGTGCAGACGACGGTCTCCACCTTGGTGCTGCTGGAGCTGCGTCGACAGGCTCGACATCCGGCCAGGCGCCCACAGATATCGCCTCCGCCATCATAGCCTACCAGCGTCGGAATGCACGCTCCTCTGACCCTCGCCACGGCCCCGGCCGTTCCCGACCCTCCAGAAGAAACGGTAACAGAGATACCCCGGATACCGGCTCCGCCGACGAAGCGTATCGCGACAAGCCGCCTGGCACCGGTCCTGCTCCTCCGATCTCCAGCGAGGTTAAGAGAAGCCAGCAACGGGTCACGACCAGCACCGAGGCCGAAAGCTCGGCCACCGCAACAGGCTTTGCATCAAGGCAGGCCCACGACGGTACCAAAACTGCTGGATCAGGCGGGGCGAGGAGGAGCAGGCAGAGCTCAGAGAAAGGCGTGCTGCCGGACCTGCGTGCACAGGAGCGCAGTAGCAGCATCGGCAGGCAGGAGGCGACAGGCGCGGCGATGGCGCCATCCACCGCCACCCGGGCCGGCGGGTCTGGACGACGTGAGAGGAGCGCACGCACCGCCGAGGGTCGCCACGCTGCTGCCGTCCAGGACTTTAGCAGCGTCAGCCGGGATGGCAGGCAGCTCTTTGATCCGAGACGCCACGACCCGGTCAGGTTTGCCAGCCAGCAGCGAACGAACCCTCCAAATGCTTCGATCGATGAACACTCGCGTCATCTGCCACCAAACGGGACCAACGCGACGCACGGCGTGAGAGGCACCCACCTGGCCGCGACAACATCGCTGGGCGGATCGAGGGTCGAGAGTTTTGCAGCGAGCCAGGCGACCGCAGCTTCGGGCATTTCGCAGTTCCAGGCTGCCGGCCCCGAGCTCTCGAGCACCTACACCTTGTCGATGCATGTCCAAGAGATCAAGCAGCTCTACCGCCGCATCTGCCTGCTCGAGGCCAAGCTGCAGCAGGCGCACCGCTCCGAAGCCGACAAGCAGAGGGACAGCGCGACCACCGACGGCGCCCAGCCGCGCAGCCTCAACCACGACTACTGGCTCAGGCTGGCTGCCGACCACCGCGAGCTGGCCGAGCTGCAGTCGAGCTTTCTCGAGATGACGCTGCGGTCCGACATGCCAGAGTCGGTCCAGGAGCTGCCCCGCACCTACAACCTCCCCACCCGCCTGTGGCAGACGGGCTTCCACATGATGCTCGAGCGCCTGCGCCACAGCCTGCCCACCGCGCAGCAGGCCCGGAGCGTGCGTGCCTGCGGCTCGGAGCTGCTGGACCACCTCACCGAGTTCATCTACTTCGCCTATGCCTTCTACACCACCCTCTTTGAGACGGAAAAGTTCCGCGTATTCCGCCGGGCATGGATCGAGAGCCTCGGCGACCTCGCCCGCTACCGGATGGCCGTGGCCGGTCTGGCTGCGTCTCTCTCCCTCGACGACGACAGCGGCGTCCGCAACAAGGCGGAGCGGTCGGAACGCAGGCGGGCCGAGCACATGCGCATCGACGATGACGACGGCGGCGACGATGGCTTCGGCTATGATCGCGCAGGGTTCGAAGAGCCGGCCATGGACGGCGCGAGCATCGGCAGCGATGCGCTTGGGGACTGGGAGTTTGTTGAGAAGGAGACCTGGCGACAGACGGCGCGCGATTGGTACGCGCGGGGCTTGGCCGAGGCGCCCGGTGTCGGTCGCCTCCATCACCACCTCGGCATTCTGAGCAAGAACGACGAGCTCCGAGCGCTGTACCATCTTTGCAGGAGGTGAGTAGGCCGCCGTCGGCAGCTACGATCGTGCTGTTCTGCTCCTCGCTGACATCTGCGAGATGTCTTTGTCTTTCGATGGGCTCTGGCTTCCACGACGCCGTAGCCTGACAGCAGCTCACCCGTTCGCCAGTGCCAAGGAGACGATCCTGTCGCTCTTTGACCATGAGCACCAGTCACGCCGTCTGCAGGGCGATGCCTCGGTCGAGGATCTCTTCATCTACCTGCACGGCGCCCTGATCTCGCGCGTCCAGCTCGACGACTTTGACGAGGTCTTTGCGCGGCTGCGCGAGAAGATGGGGAGCGAAGGCGTGCTCGTCTGCCAGCACCCGCTGACCGAGTCCACCTGGATGGTCATGGCGTCCATCAACAGCGCCGGTCTCCTCCAGTACGGCGCCGAAGGGTCTGCCGTGCTGCAGCCCCTGTTGCGACGCTCGACCAAGGCTGGCGATACCCGGACGGCGAAGACCGACCGGGGCAAGGTAGCGACCCCGACGGCGATTCTGGTCAATCACAACGTCAAGGCCGAAGATACTCAGGCCGGGGCCTTTCCGACGCCGGCCGATGCGTGGGAAGATGGGTCCGAGGACCTCTCGGACGCCGGCGACGAGATCGCCGTCATCCAGCTGGATGGTCGGGAGGAAGCACAGGATCATCCCGAGGACGTGCCCGTCACGCTGACCTATGCGATGAGGCTGGCGTTCTTCATGCTCGAATTCTGCCTGCATCAGCAGAACCACGGGGCTTCCAGCATCGGCGGCGACGGCGGCACCAACCCGTACGTTACCGAGTTCCTCACCTTCATCTTTTCGGTGATCCGCTTCCGGCCAGTCCACCGGCTGGTTGAGCGGCACATGCCGTGGCAAGCGCTAGTCGACTTCACACGGACACTTCCCGTCGATGTGATTGTCAGGGCGTCAAAGGACGCCCCTCCGTACATCGCGGGCAAGTATCCGCTGCCAGAGGATTGGTGCCTGCGCGGCACCGCCGGCGTCGGCAAGCAGACCTACGACCGGGCGCTCTGGAAGAAGTCGTGCGCCTCGACTTCGGCGTCGTCGCTTCCCGTCTTCCGCACAGAGACCGAGGTGCTCGACAGCGAAGACGACGAGCTGCACGCCAAGTTCCAGACGGGGCCCTCGACGGTCCGGGGTGGCGATCGCTGCCCGTCGCTCGAGGACCTTCGACGGCAGCGCATCGCCTTTATCGCATCGCGGCTGGTCAAGACGTCTCGCGGGCTCGAACTCGACCCTCGAACGCAGACCTTCTCGATTGCCAAGCCGCTGCAGTCGAGGATCGCCCGCTGGAAGGCCGAAGAGGAGCGGCAGAAGCTCGAAAAGCAGCTCGAGATGATGAGGCTGGCCAAGTCGCTCGACCTCTCGTCGCACAACTCTCTGTTGACCCAAGACGACCTGGCGAGCGATACGGAGACGGACGACGACGCCGGAGCCGCTGATGGCGAGGACGAAGCCGTGCGGCAGCTGCGGGAGCGGAAGCGCTATCTCAAGGGCGTCCTCCGGTCCACCAAGGCCATCCTCGAGACAAGCGCCCCGCACAAGCCACCGCAGTCCCGCGGTTCACGCCCGAAGGCCAAGGCTCCTGGCGGCCGCAACGGCAGCAACGTTGCCGCCACCAACACTCTCGACTCGACCCGGAGGAAGCCATTCTCGTTCCACGGCGTGCTGCCGGGCTACACTGTGCTGCTGATGGATACCAACGTCCTCGTCACGCCGGGCGACCTCTTGAAGCAGCTCGTCGAGTCGCAGAGGTGGACCGTGGTGGTACCGCTGGCGGTCGTGACGGAGCTCGACGGGCTGAAGCGCAACGCCAATGCGCTCGGCGAGGAGGCGGCTCGGGCGATCCGCTTCCTCGAAGGCCACATCCGCAGCCACGCCAAGTGGCTCAAGGTGCAGACCAGCCGCGGCAACTACCTGTGCGACCTTTCGATCCGGTCCGAGGACATGAGCTTCGGCCTGCCCGCCTCGGCGGCGGCCGCAGAGGAGGGCGCGGGCGCGGGCGCGCGCGAAAAGAGCCTGGCGGCGCGCAACGTCGACGAGGTCATCCTGCGCTGCCTGGCGTGGCAGACGGACCATTTCGTCGACCGTCTGGCGCTCCTCACCGCCCACCCTGCCGCCGAGCGACTCAAGCTGCAGCCCGACACGGCCAAGGCGGCGCTCCTCACCCTCGACCGCAACCTGCGCGTCAAGGCAAAGGCGCGCGGCCTCTGCGGACTCGACGAGCAGGACATCGCCGAGCTCATGATCATGACGGCCGAGGCGCCGCCGCCGCCGCCGCCTGGGCCGCCTGGACCAGGACTTGGCGGCTCGGCGCAGAGGCAGAGAGAGGCCGTGTCGTGAAGCCGCGCCGCCTTCCTCTCTCCGCCTTGCCTGGCTTTATTTTTGATCATACCTCTCTCGCCATTGCGCACGATGGACGTTCGGGGGCACGCTCCCAGTCGTCCCGGGGGTCGTCCTGCGATGCCGACATCGCCGCCGCGCGCGCCGTCGACCACGACGGGCCTCCATCTCCCACCTTGCCGCCGTTTGCACAAACAAGCACCTGGATCTGAACATGACAATCTAGTTGCGCAAGGAAGCAAGAAAGAGGCGACCGACAAAGAGACCCGGCAGCGACGGACCACCAGGTCTGAGCATCTCGGCCGCGCGGCGTCGCGCTCGGGTCCACTGCGCCCCTTCCACCACCACCAACAACAACAACACCACCTCCTCTCCCCTTAGCCAAACTTGAAGTTCCACTGCTGCTGTCCGCCTCCGAAGCCGCCCTGACGGAAGCCGCCGCCGGGGAAGCCACCTCCGGGGAAGCCGCCACCGGGGAAGCCGCCGCCGCCGGGGAAGCCGCCCCCGCCCTGCTGGTTGAAGAACATCTCGAACGGATGGCCGCCCTGGGCGAAGGGGTTGCCGTGGCCGCCCTGTCCGCCGGCGGGGTCGTTGGGGTCGTCTCCGGCGTCGTACCTCTTCCTGAGCTCCTCGTCGCCCAGCACGCCCCAGGCCTCGTTGATCTCGGCCATCTTTTCCTGCGTGCCGCCCTTGTCCGGGTGGTTCTTTTTGGCCATTGTACGGTACGCCTTTTTGATCGTGGCCAGGTCGTCGGTCCGCTTGACGCCGAGAACCTTGTAGTAGTCCTTTGTCTGGCTCAGCTTGAGCCGCTTCTGCGCCGTGTTGAGCTTCGCGTGGATCGCCCGGTCCGAGCGGCCCGACGCCTCAAACGCCTTGGTGTAGTCGCGCACCGCCTCGTCGTACCGCTCGTCCTTGAGGTGCGCGTCGGCGCGGGCGACGGTGGCGTCGACGTTGTCCGGATCCCGCGCCAGCACCTTTTCGCAGTAGGGCATCGCCTTGCCGAGCTCGTTGAGCTCGGCATGGGCCTTGCAGTACATCGAGTGGATCTCGTGCAGCAGCGAGCTGCTCTCGATGGCGGCGTCGCGCTCGAGGGGCAGCACGGCCGCCTCCTCGCCCTCGCGCGGCTGGCAGTCTTCCTCGATGGCCTTCTCAATCTCCTGGACCACGGTGGGGCCTCCGACCTTGCCGCCCTTGAGCGCGCTCAGCACGGCCCGGTAGCTGCCGCCCTGGGCAAAGTTGCGCGCCTTCTTGAGCGCCTTTTCGAGGTTCTTGAGGCGGCGGTGGGCGCGGGCGCACTGCTTGTTGTCCGGGTCCGAGTGGAGGCACGACTTGAGGTGGGCCAGGCCAGCCTCGTGCGACTGCGAGCCGGGCGTGCCGACGATAAAGTACGACAGCGACGAGAGCCGGCGCAGCAGGAACGGCGACGGCGCCAGGTGGACGACGCGGCTGTGTCGGCGCAGGGGGTTGAGGTAGGCGTAAGAGTGGGGTCAGTACGTTGATGCTGTGCGCTGCCGCTGCTGCCGCTGCTGTTGCCATCGCCAGCGCCGTCGGGGCTGCCGCTGCTGTTGCCATCGCCAGCGCCGTCGGGGCCGCCGATCGGCTACTCACCTCCAATCGGCCATGGCGTCCTCGACGCTACCCTTGAGCATCTGGCAATCGGCGCGCATCATGCGGGTATCGAGGTGGCTGGGCGAAACCTCGAGGATCTCGCCGGCCAGCCTGATGCACTGGTCGACCTTGGCTGCGTCCATCCCCTTGCCCTTGCCCTTGGCGCCGCCGCTGCGGGCCTTTGCGACGTCCTTCTGCATCTTGTTGAGCGCGGCGAGGTTCTTGGTGGTCTTGTCGAGCTTGGCCAGCAGCGCGCTGCCCTCGGGCACGGCGGCCGATGCGCCCTTGTCCTTTCGGATCCGCTCCCACTGCTTCATCTCGGCGTGCGCCTTGTCCAGCTCGCCCTCCTTGAGAAAGATCTTGGCTCGCTGCAGCCGGGCCTTTTCAAACTGCGGGTTGAGGTCGAGGAGCGACTGGAAGTCCTGGAGGGCAGACGAGGTGCGTCCGAGCGAGAGCTGGGCCGTGGCCCGGCGGTAGTAGGTGAGCCAGCTGGTCGGGTCGGCGATGAGCGCCTGGTCAAACGCCGAGAGGGCCTGCTGGTACTGTCCGGACTGGAGCGCCTGGTTGGCCTGGGCGAGGAGCTCGGATGCCGAGGCGACGTCGGGCGTGGCGAAGGGCACCTGGCCGCCCGCCGCCGCCGCCTCTGGCTCGGCCAGCACGGTGGGCGCCGTGAAGCTGACCCAGAGGCATATCGTGAGGGAGAAGGCGAGGAGAGAGGGGATGCGGTAGTAGGCCCTCATGGTGGTGACGAGGCCGGTGGCCCGGCAGAGAGGTGGCGCAGCGGGTTTCGAGGTGCAGGCAGGTCGGACCTCGTTGTCGACGGTGGCCTCCTGCCCGGGCTGGCGAAGACGGGGAGCTGTAGACGCCGAGGAAGCGGTCCTGCTGCTTGAGGTGGCGGACCGGGTCTTGGTATCAGGCGGTGGTGATGCTGCCTTGTGCTCTGCCGGAGAGGAGTGTCGGTCGATGGGCAGGAGGGCGGGTTGAAGGAGGAAGAAGAATGGCGAGGCCCCGGGGCGGTGCACCGACTTTAAACCTGGCGGTCTCGGCGGCGGCGCTGGAGGGGGTTCCCCCACACTTCCGATGTGGGCGCCACGGGAAGGTGCCAGCACTCCTGGCTGCCCGCGCCGCCTTTATCGGCCGACAGAAACGACCCCGTCGACGTGGAAGGGCGTGGCGTGGCCAAGCGTTGTTTCGGTGGCTGCGAGCGGAACGCTGCCAAGCTCGAGGCCGCTCACGGTCAGCAGGCCAGTCACCCACCCACCGCGCTCCAGCTTGCTTCATCACTCCTGCCGAGTCATCACTCTCCCCTTCGGCATCTCCGATCGCTCCGAAAAAGCAAAGTACGTGAAGGGCGGAAAAGGGGCGGGGTGCCTGCCTGGTGCATTCATGTTTGGGCGGACCTGCGCATGCACCTGCCTGCAGCTTTGCTCAGGCTCCTGAAGCGGGGGCCCCCTTATCGGATCGCCTCCGAGACGTATAAAGTGGTCTGCGTTCGTCAAACCCACGACCGCTCTCAGCTCTCACCCGTCTCACCCTTTTTGCTCCTTGTCTTCTCTGCCCCTCCCGTCTGATGGCCCCGGCCCTTCTCCCTGCCCACCCATCCCAACCCATCCCCAATCCCCCTTCCCGACCTGCAATCACAAGATGACCGCAACATCTGCTGTAGGACGTCTGGCCTGCGCTTGTGCCAGCTGCCTGTTCCAGCCCGACGCTCAGATGGCTAATCTGGTTCGGCAGGCCCCGACCAACGCCAGCAGGCGCAAAGCAATGGCGGGGCCCGTGCGTGCCGAGCAGGCTTCGCGAGGCCCACCAGACGCTGCTCAGGCAGATTGCGGCGAGCTGATGAGTCCGCCTGGCACAGCCCTCCGTCCGGACGTTGCTGGGTCCCGCAGCGCCGGGGCCGCTGCCTGGCCAGTCACTCTTGCTCGCAAGGACGAGGCCATGGCCTCACGCGCCCGCCGCGGCGCTGCCTGGCCAGACGCCCTTGCTCGCCAGGACGTGTCCATGGCCTCGCGCGCCGGCTGCGGTGCCGGCTGGGCTGCCGACTGGGCCACTGCTTGCTCAGTGTCCTGGCTCGTCAGGACGTCGTTGTGCTGGCTAGGAAGTCATGGAGCCGGCTCCAGCGTCAAAGGGTGGTCTTGCCAAAGCCGGGTCATCGATCCAGCCGCCCTCCATCTCTCACCGCCCATCCCCTGCCATATCCTTTTCGTCTCATATCCTCGCCTTCCTTCCCGTATGCTCGCCATTTGACCCATACCCTCCCCTCTCCATTTGGTGCCCATCGCCGCGCCATCCTCCTCCTCCGCCAGCCGCCGTCGTCATGAGTCGAGAGGCGCAGAAGCACGCTAACGAGCGAGCTTATGCGGCCGTCTTCTCGCGGACAAAGGCGGCGGCGGAGGCCAATCACTCGGAGTTCTTCCGTCAGATTTCCAGTCGCATCACCGCCAACCAGGGTACGGATCCAACCTCGGACACGTCTCCCGGCTATGCCAAGCAGAAGGCGGTGGTGGCAGCGAAGCTGGAGACGTTTACAGAACAGTACATCGGTGCGCTCGGCCTCGCCACCGACATCGACAAGTTCCTTTCGCCAACCGGCCCGAAGTTGGAACAGGATCGGGCGTTTTTGAGAACCCTCCTTGAGTTTCTCGCCCGCCCAGAGGATGCGTCCGCGAGCCTCTCTATCGAGACGGTGCGCGGACGCATGGTCGAGGTGGTGCGCCAGCTCGAGGAGAGGCTGAGCCGTACGGTCCCCAGGGCCGTACGGAGGGACTTGACCCGGTATCTCGAGGGGGACCTGCGGGAGGATGCGGGTCTCTTAGACCCCATCCCCCGCATGGAGACGTCGGTGGAGGACATCTTGCATCTCATGCAATACGGGATCTTCGGGGGCGGCTTCGTCTTTAAGTCGCCCCGCGACCGGCTACAGATGCTGACCCTCCTGGCCACGCTTTGTAGCACAGGTGCCCGACCGGGGGAGATCGTCGTCTCGGACGGCTACGAGGCGAGCAACGACGCCCTCCAGTACAAAGACTTACGCTTCCGCCTGCAAAAGGTCAGCAACAGCAACCCAACGATTCACCTGGATCTGACGATACGGAACGAGAAGGGACATCGCGGGGACCCGACAGCTTAGTAAGTCTTTGCCCCTCGATCCTGCCCTCTGCTGCCGCGCTCCCCGCGCTGAAGCGTCCCTTCGCCTCCCTTCTGCAGCCGGATCCAATCCATCTACAGCGCCCCTTGGATCCCGTTGGCGCTGGATGCAGCCACGCTCTTGCTCATTCTGGCCGTGCAAGACGGTGCGCTTGTCGACATCGACAACCTCGGCGCCGTATCGAGGATCCCGGCATCTGCGTTCGAGCCGTCCGGGTTTGTCGACCTCCCCATCAAGGCCACGATGCGCGAGACGCTCGTACTCCGCCAGATCGACCACAAGCCGGGCGCCCGCGGATACACGGTCGATCCGGTAGCTGGGCTGCGCTACAGCAGCGTTGCGTGTGACCTCCGCCACGTTGCCATCGCGGCCGAGATGGCTGGGTTTGTCTTCTACGACATCCGCCGCATGGTCTTCAACGCTCTGCACCGACCGGACGTGCCGGAAGCCGACGCGCAGTTTGCCATGGGCCACAGACCAGGCACCGACACGATGCGCAAGCATTACCTGACAAAGCGAACGGGAGTCGACGTCGTCGGTCTGGTGGTGCGGGGCGAGCAGGTGCCCATGGCTGAGTTCCGCCAGCCTCGGGGCTTTGGCCGTTCCATGTACCCGGAGCTGACGGCAGAAGAGGAGGCCCAGCTCGAGGACGATCCCAGCCTCGCCCCGCTCAACGCACGCATCGCCGAGCTCTCTGTCGATCCTCGCCTCGAGCTGCCACCCGCTGCCGACGAGCCAGCTGCCGGTCCCCTGGGGCTCGACCTGGAAGTGCAGCTCGCAGAAAGGCTCAAAGAGCGCAAAAGCTTGGCGGACAAAGTGCGCTACCGCAGAAAGAGGCTCCGACACGAGGCGCGACTCGCCAAGGGCGCCGCGATGCAGGAGGCCGAGCGCCGCCGCCGCTTGGCTGTCGGTCCCGCCACCCTCGAGGAGATCACCGACGATGAAGAGGTCGCAAGCACGCAAGACGCGGTGCTCGAGCAGGCTGCGCCGGGCCCCGTCGAGCAGCCAGCTGCGGCGTCGGCTCCAGCAACGGGCTCGGTTACGGATGGCGCCCAGGGCGTCGAAGACACCGATGACAATCCTTCGCTCGATACCTGGGCCGCACTGAGGTCAGATGGCAGCGATCCTCGCGCTTCTTCCCTGGCGACCGCGTTCGCCAGCATCTCTGCTGCCACCTCCGGGAAGCACGAGGCCCCTTGCGATGTGACCGCCATCTTTGCCACCACAGATGCCCACGCCGCCATCGCAGAACGTTCCGACCCCCTCCTCAACGCGTCGGGCACCAAGACCGCCGCCTGGAGCGAGATCTGCGAGGGCTGCGGCCAGCCGCCGCCGGGTCTCGACCGCCGCAACCAGTGGTCGCACGTCGAGGGTTGTGTGCGCAGCCTGATCGAAAGCGAGGCCGCAAGTACAATCGCCGGCATCGTCGCCGGCGAGGGCTGCGCTGTCTCTGAGTGCAGCCACGTCTTTGCGGCCTCCTATGAGCACGAGGGTGCCGCCACAGCGGCGCACGAGCACATCCGGGCTCATATCGACTCGAAGCTTCGCAAGAACGCCAGGCTGGCGTGCAACGTCGTCGACGGCGCCGACTCGCGCTGCAGCTTTGCCGTCTCCAACGGCAAGGAGTCCTTGCTCGCGTCCGACGCAGAAAGGGCTCTCTTTCTGGCCCACCTCGAGGCTGCCCATGGCTTGTCCATGGCGGATGCCACCTTCTGTCACCAGCACGACGTCTGGCTGATTGGCACCGTGGCGATCGAGGCGCACTTCGCTCAGGACGTGGCGCAAAGGCTCGAGCACCTCGACAGCACCGACATCTCTGGCCACCATTGTCCGATCTGCCTGATCGACGCCTACTTGCGTCCATCCAAGAGGGACAAGTACTTCGCCACTACCCACCTGGTGGAAGAGCACGTCGCAGTCCACCACGTCGTCAACGTCCGCGAAGAGGTTCGCACCTGCGAGCTCTGCGATACCCTGCACGCCGCCATCGACTTCCCACAGCATCTGATCGAGGACCACGGCATTGCGCTCTGCGGCCGTGGCGACGATGGCAAGCCCCGTTCCTTTTACGACGAGCCCGACAAGCTCTTCGCCAAGACGGACGGGATGAGAGAGAACTTCCTGCTCTTTGTGGGCAGCGGACACGAGGTCGAAACGGGATCCTCGGCCCTGCGTCGCTCCTGGGGCAAGATCCGCAACCGTTCGGCGGTGCAGGCCATCGCGGCCTCCTCGTCATCGAGAGCGCAAAGGCAGACAAGGGCGGGCCTCGATGACGAGGCGAGGGCAGAGCAGAGGAGGGCGAAAAGGGCGGAGGAGCGAGTGCGCGAGGAGGAGGATCCGAGCCTCCGGGAGGAGCGCCTGGAGCGGGGAAAGGCGGAGAGGGCACGCAGGCGGGCTCGGGAGGAGGATGATCCGGTCCTGCGGGAGCAGCGCCTGGAAAAGGAGAGGCAGAGGTGGAAGGAGCGGGACGATGAGGTGGTGGAGAGGCGGCGGGTTCAGGACAGAGAGAGGAGAGAGCGCAAGACGGAGGAGGAGAAAGAGGTCCAGAGGGAGAAGGATCGAGCCCGCTACCCGGCGCGAAAGGAGGCCCTGATCACTCAACAGAAGGCCAAGCGAGCGGCCCGAAACGACGAGGAGCGGGCCGAAGACGCCCGCAAGGCCAAGGCCCGGAGGATTGCGCCGACGGCCGAGTCGAAGGCGGCCAAGGCCGCCTACGACAAGGCACGCAAGGCCGCAAGGAGCCCAGAAGAAAAAGCGGAGGCGCTGCGGAAGCGCCGGGAGTACCGCGCGAGGACCAACACGCCGGAAAAGAAGGCGAAGCACGCGCGGGAGGAACGGGAAAAACGCGCAGCCAAGAAGGCCGGTCCTGCGGTCGCGAGCAGCAGCAGGAAGACGGCCAGCAAGGACGACGAGGCCAAGAAGGCCGGTCCTGCGGTCGCGAGCAGCAGCAGGAAGACGGCCAGCAAGGACGACGAAGCCGACTATGAGGAGGAGGAGGAGGAGGACGACGACGACGACGACGACGACTAGTTGCAAGAATAAGGCCCCGACGACGACGACGACGACGACGACGACTGGCTGCAACAACTAGCTGCAACAACAAGGCGCCCAACGACGACAGCGAGCCGCAACAACAAGGCGCCCAATGACGACGAAGCCGACGAGGACAACGACGAGAAGCTCCAAGCCTCGCGTGAATGGTATCACCTCCCTCGCGTCGGATCGCAACCCTGCCAAACGTCGTCTCCTCAGCATCATTGTGATCGCGTAGGGTCCAAGCACAAAGCGCGGAGCAGGGCGCTGCGAACCTCGAATGTGACCATTGAGCACACCCGCGCGCTGTACGAGCCAATGCCAAGTTTGGTTAAAGCTGTCTGGAGAGGCCTCGTTGCACAGTCTGCTCAAAGGTCGCGGATCGAGGAGGGGAACATGATCAAGTCGCAACCGCGATCTTCTGACATTTCTGCAACGTCGACTGGTGCTGCTCAGCACCGCTCGCTCGTCTATCTGCTCCTACTTGCGCTGCCCGTAGGCCTTGGTAGCATATGCGCCGCCCTCGACGATGACGTTGGCGGGCTCCTCTGCAGGTCGTGGTAGGTGAAGGGGCGAGAGGTGTGCCGAGTGTCAGCGCCATGTCTGTACGATGTCCCACCCCTGCCTCGACCCCCGCTCCTGACAGCATCCCCCAACACTTACGCTTCTCGCCGGCAAAGTAGCGGCGCAGGATCTCCTTGGTACCGGCGGCGTAGCGGGCCTGGGCGTCGATGGAGGTTCCCTGTTGGAGGATTTTCACCAAGAAGAAGCATCGCCGAAAAATGCGTCCGGTCAGCGCCGCTTGACCCACGGTGTCGCCGCCGCCACCGCGGACAACGCCATCCCCCGCGACGTCGTCGCGGCCGCACAACACTCACGGAAACATGCGGAGTCATCGCATTGCCGTTGGGCGCCTGAGACTTGTAAAAAGCCGTCCTAAATGGGTGGTCCTGCGCGAGTACGAATCCGAGGAGTGGACGACGACGGATCAGCGAAAGATCGAGGCGACGAGCGTATCGGCGGGCCGAGGGGGGAAGGGGGATCGACTTACCTTGGGGGCGGGCTGGATGCTGGAGACGTCACCGCCGTAACCGCGGATGTGGCCGCTGGCGAGGGCGTCCTTGACGGCCTGGGCGTCGACGATGGCGCCGCGGGCGGTGTTGACGATCCAGGCGCCCTTCTTGAGCCAGGAGAGCTTCTCTGCGTTGATGAGGCCCTTGGTCTCGGGGTAGAGGGGGCAGTTGATGGTGAGGACGTCGAGCTCCGAGAGGAACTGCTTGAGGTCCTCGCGGCGCTCGGCGCCCGTGTCGCGCTCGAGGGCCTCGTTGCGCTGGTAGTCGTAGTAAGTCAGCTTGGCGCAGTCAAAGGGCTTGAGGCGCTGGAGGACACGCGAGCCGATGCGTCCGGAGCCGAGGGTGCCTGCGAGGTGGTGTGAGCGAGGGAGAGAGGGAGGGTCAGGACACCTGGTCAGCCCGGTGAATGGCGGGAAAGAGGGCGGCCCGCCGACTACTCACCGACCACCTTGCCCTCGAGGTCGTAGGTGTCGCGGGCGACCTCGGAGACGTTCCATCCGCCGCCGAGGTACTGCTGGTTGGCGGGGACAAAGTTGCGGACGAGGTTGAGGATGGTCATGACGACGTGCTCTGCGACGCTGACGACGTTGGATCCGGTGACCTCGTAGACCGAGATGCCGCGCTGGTTGGCGACGTCGAGGTCGACGTGGTCGGAGCCGACGCCGGCGGTGATGCAGCACTTGAGGTTCTTTGCCTCGTCGAGGACCTCCTTTGTGAGGTAGCCCGGGTGGAAGGGCGTGGTGATGACAATCTCGGCGTCCTTGACGTGCTGGCGGAAGGCGGAGCCGGCGCCCTCCTTGTCGTCGGTGACGACGAGCTCGTGGCCCTGCTCCTTGAGCCAGTCTGCGATGCCGAGCTTGTTCTCGACGGTGCCGAGCAGGCGGGGCTCCTCCTGGGCGTGCTTGCCGCCAGAGTAAAGGACAGCGACAATCTTGGTCATGTTGGCGTGCGAGGTGGCAAAGGTGCGGGTGGGGTTGAGAGTGCGGGGGGCAAAGTTGCGAAGAAGAGAGGTGCGAGCGAGCATGTTGGCGGAGAAGAGAGTCGGGATAGGCTGGATGATCTGCGAGGGTGGTTTATATAGGCGATGGCGTGGATCCTGGACGGGGGAGAAGGGCGACGACGGAGATTGGGGCCCGAGAGCAGACGGCGGCGGTGGCGGCGAAGTGACCGAGAAGAAGGGGGGGAAAGGCGGACAAGGGGACCGAGGACCCAACAACGGGCGAGAGAAAGGTGAGCGACGAGGGCGACGAGGGCCGAGACAAGGGAGCTGGCGGACCGCTCGACGCGGCAGAGACGGCAAGGCAGCGGCGAGCATGACGACGCAACACCTTCGCCTACGAGGGGGCGGCGGCAAACGACACCTCTGCTGGACAGCCGAGGCGGCCTCTGCCCCGCACAAGAAGGCCCCTTCTGTGGCCCCAGAGTCCCGGTTGAGGCCGCTGGCACCAGGGGCAAGGCCAACATGCTCCAGGGGGGCGAGGTTACCGTAGGTCGCCGATGGCGCGCCGTGAGGGGGCCGACGGCGGTCGAGGGACAAAGGCGAATGGGCCACCCTTGCTTGGCTCCCCTCTCCCCTCTCCCCCTCCCGCTCCCCCCCAACCTCCATCCTTCGATCTGCCCGCCAGCCTCGTCTGGCGCCGCTCTCCGCCGGCCCGCCCGCTGCGCCTGGGACAAGTGTGGGGTAATTCCCCCTCGGTCGCCGCCAGCTCAGCAGGCCTGTCACGGCACGGCAAGCGTGCAGCCCTGTGCAGCCAAAAAGGGTGCAGCCAGCAAAGCGCCGGCCGGCCGGATGTCAAGGCGCGGCGAGAAATGCAACTCACAGGTCAACTGGCAAGTCGCAGGCTGGCGCGATATCGTTTCGTGCCAAGGTGTTGCGGGTGGGGTCAACGAGGGGAGCGAGCAGAGTTGGGGGCGAGGAATCATCCCTACCTGGCACCAACCTCGAGCCTCCTTTTGTTCCTTCCCAGCCATCGTCGAGGTCAGGCGACGGCGACGAGGACGACGACGGCGGCGGCGGCGACAAACACCTCTGGGAACCACCGACACCGCCGTCGATATCGCGAGCGAGGGCAGTACTCGATCGTCGTCTGCCCCCCCACTCCGAGACCCAAAAAGTCAGCCGGGCAGCCAAAACTCATCATCATCGAGCGATCAGGCGGCAACCAAGCCGACGGCGGCATGGATCGCATCAAGCGCAGACCCCCCTTGACTCTTCCCACATCGCATCGGCATGCGCTCACCGCCGTCGCTTTTACCTTCTGTATGTACCAGGCCATCGCAGTGCATCCCGACCGTCCTGACCTCGCTCAACTCTCCCTCCCTTTTCCTCTCACTCCGACGTCTTGCTTCGCCTTCATCGGCACGCTGCCCTTTGCGGACTTTAGCGGTGATTGCGCGCACCCTCTTCGTTCTTCCCGTCAGCGGCGGCTTGTCCCTCGTCACCGGTGGCCCTTGCAGCAGAGATACCTCAGGTGTGTGTCCCACGGCGATCCGGTTCGTGCTCTGACGGGGCATGTAGGTGCGGCAGATGCCTTGCTCGCCTGGCTACATAGAGCCGACGATTCGGTGGGCTACACGCGGTATGGTACAGGCGTCGAGCTGATCCTGTCCTGCCCACCTCTTTGTTATCCTCGAGCGGGGCTCATCGAGGGCCGGATGGCTGGACCGCAAGGTAACATTACGTTGCCGATGCGACTCTCGGCTCGACGCTAGGCTGAGAAGTACGACCGAGGAAAGAGCGCAGCAGCCACCGCCGTCTACCGCCCCTACGGGTACCTTCCCCGTTTGTAAGAGGGAGGGGAGGGGAGCGTCGGTGCCAGCAGGTCCCAAGACGTCACACTTCGCCTCCGACGACCACGCACCCACGCACTTCGAGACGGAAAAAGGCGGACATGACCCCATACGGCCTCCATCCACGCCCTGCTTGCGCTGTTATGTAGCCCAGACGTTCTTCTTCCCGACCGACCGCGAGTGCGAGCGATCTGGGGAGCCACCTCGCCTCGTCTCTCCTCCTCTTCAATCCAGGGTCGAAAGTACACAATGACGTGGAGGACGGTGCAACCGGCCCTCGGTTCCAGCCAGAGGGAACCAACGAGAGCTGCGGTGATAAGTACGAAGGAGAGGGGAGGCGGATGCACGGTGGATGTTGCTCCTCGCTGCCTGCCGGATCGACTCTTCCTTGCCAGCTTGGTCGGNACGGGTCNCGATCTGAGCTGCCAAGGCACGACCGAGGGGGTAAGTAGGG
>NW_006920877.1:452692-581881 GCF_000417875.1 Pseudozyma flocculosa PF-1
CTCTCCTCGTGTGTCGTCGCGAGTCTCGGNGGGGNGGGGGGGGCGTCGAGGCGGTTTCAGTCGCCGCGCTATCCCCGAAGCGCGATGCACGGTCCACTTTGCGAAGAATCGCCTGGCCTGGCCATGGAGGCTACGTTAGTGGAGGCTGCAATGGTCGCGCTCGGTATCGGGTGCTCTGACGCAGGCGAGCCCATCGGGTAGGGCAGGCTCGTCGACAACCTCGCGATCGACACCGCACCGCACCTCGATCCGAACATCGTGCATCGGCTACCGGGTAGCGGCGAGAGCCGAGCTGCCGAATCCCGCAGCGGCGGAACAGGCTATCGCGGACGTCGCTCGCTCCACACCGCTTTGCCGTGCGACTGCACATCTCGCGCGAGGTGCCCGCTGACCGGCCCCCGGCACCTCCCTCCCGTCCGTCCGTCCGTCCGTCCGTGCCTGCCATCGCCGTCGAGGCCCGTCGCCAGCCCATGCCATCTCGATCCACGACCGGCGAGCCATCGCTTCTACCGTATACTCCTCTCCGCAACGCCGAGAGATCAACGTAAACGACGTAGAAATTGTCATCAGGGGGAATGCCATCTTTGTGTGTTTTTACATGAACGTGGACCTGTCAACGACTCCAACACCCCCCTCCTCCGCGACACGGCCGCCCTGCCATCGTCCGCCCGGCGTCCGTCCGGCGGCTATGCGCGCGACGCTCAGGCCGACGGGCCGGCGGCGGCGACCTCGGGTGCGACGTCGGCGGCATACTTCTCAAAGTTGTCCTTGAACAGGCCGGCGAGGTTCTTGACCTCGGCGGCAAAGGCGTTCTTGTCGCTCCAGGCCGAGGCCGGGTTGAGGAGCTCGCTGGGGACGCCCTCGACGGCCTTGGGCACCTTGAGGTTGAACGTGTTAAAGTCCTCGTACTCGGCCTTGGCGAGCGAGCCGTTGTGGACGGCGTCGATGATCTTGCGCGTGTACTTGAGCGGGCAGCGCTTGCCGACGCCAAACTTGCCGCCGACCCAGCCCGTGTTGATGAGGTAGACGTCGGCCTTGTGGCGCTGCATGCGCTCGGCGAGCATGGCGGCGTAGACGCGCGGGTGGAGCACCAGGAAGGGCTGGCCGTAGCACGCGCTGAAGGTGGGGACGGGCGACGAGATCTCGTCCTCGGTGCCGGGCGTCTTGGACGTGTAGCCGGCGATGAAGTGGTACTGGGCCTGGTCCGACGACAGCTTCGAGACGGGCGGCAGCACGCCGTAGGCGTCGCAGGTGAGCATGATGATGTTCTTGGGCGGCGAGTTGGCCATGCACGGGATCTTGGCGTTGGGGATGTACTCGATGGGGTAGGCGCAGCGCGTGTTCTCGGTGATCGAGGCGTCCTCGTAGTCGGCGACGCGGGTGTGCTTGTCGTAGACGACGTTCTCGAGGATGGAGCCGTAGCGGATGGCGTGGTAGATTTCGGGCTCCTTTTCGGCAGAGAGGCCGATGGTCTTGGCGTAGCAGCCGCCCTCGATGTTGGCGACGCCGGTGTCGGTCCAGACGTGCTCGTCGTCGCCAATCAGGGCGCGGTTGGGGTCGGCCGAGAGCGTCGTCTTGCCGGTGCCCGAGAGGCCAAAGAAGAGGGTGACGTCGCCGTCGGCGCCGACGTTGGCCGACGAGTGGAGCGAGAGCTGCTTGAACTTGACGGGCTGGAGGTAGTGCATGACCGAGAAGACGCCCTTCTTCATCTCGCCGGCGTATTCGGTGCCGAGGATGACCATCTCTCGGCGCTTAAAGTTGATCTCGACCGACGTCGTCGACGTCATGCCGGCGGTGAAGCGGTTGGCGGGGAACTGGCCGGCGTTGTAGATGATAAAGTCGGGCTCGCCAAAGTTCTCGAGCTCCTCGGGCGTGGGCCGGATGAGCATGTTGTGCATGAAGAGGGCGTGGTAGGCACGGGCGCAGATGACGCGGACCTTGATGCGGTACTTGGGGTCCCAGCAGGCGAAGCCGTCAAAGACGTAGATGTCCTCGCGGGTGTTGAGGTAGTCGATGGCGCGCTCGCGATTGATCTCGAACGTGTGCTCGTCCATCTTGATGTTGACGGGGCCCCACCAGACCTGGTCCTTGGACGTCTCCTCGAAGACGATGCGCTTGTCCTTGGGCGATCGGCCCGTCTTCTTGCCGGAAAAGTTGATCAGCGCACCCGTCGACGAGATGACGGCGCCCTCCTTCTGGATAGCATCCTCGTACAGCTGGGCGACCGAGGCGTTGCGCTTGAGGTGGATCTTGTCCATGTCGAAGCCGGCATCAGAGAAGAGCTTGAGGTTCTCGCCGAGCAGCGAGTAGTGGGGGTTGTGGGTGGGCAGGTCATCGTGGTGGTTGCCGGGCGAGGTCATCTTGGGCGAGTGGCTGGCGGTGGTGTTGTCGGTGATTCGGTGCTGGTGATACAGTGGGAGCGTGACGGATGCCTGTATGCGGTGCGGGGGTGAGAGGTGGTGGTGGTGCAAGAGGTGGGGCGGAAGGGACGGGCAAGGTGAGAGAGGACGGGCGAACGGGCGGACGAGGGGATCGAGCGAGCGGGCGGGCGGGGCGAAGGAGCAGTCGAGGTTGCGCAGGGTCCCGTGGCCGTGAAAGGGCGGATGGGCGACGGCGCAGAGGCAGGGGGCAGGCAGGGCAGGCAGAGCAGGTTGTGGAGGAGGGGCGAGGGCGGAGGGGTGATCTTTGCGTCAGTGTCTGGTTGGCCTGGCACGCCCGATGGATGAAAAACCTTCGCCGGCCAAGTCGCGGCATCGCCCCGCCCGACCCGGTCCCCGCCGATGGCGAGCGCTGGCGCAGAGCGAGACGTTGCACATGTCGACGAGACGTCGAGATCGTTGCCAGCATAGCCTAGACTGATGTCGCTGCTGGTGACGACGACACGGTCGACCAGGGGCGGCGACCACGGACGACGATGACGGCGAGGCGGAGGGCGTGTGCGGGCGGGGCTCGACGAGCATTTCACGGGCCAGGACGGAGCAAGCCCGCCAAGCTGCTGGCTGCCTCTAGAGGACGGTGCCGGCAAGCAGGCCGGTTCATCCGAGCCCGCTTGCCGTGCCGTCTTTCCCTGGCCCGCTCGGAGCGGTCCAAGGCCGCCGCCGCCTGGGGATGCACCCCGTCGTGTCTGGCCTCTTTCCCTAGACATCCTCGCCTCG
Source organism: Pseudozyma flocculosa PF-1 (assembly GCF_000417875.1). Classification (NCBI taxonomy): domain Eukaryota; kingdom Fungi; phylum Basidiomycota; class Ustilaginomycetes; order Ustilaginales; family Ustilaginaceae; genus Pseudozyma; species Pseudozyma flocculosa. The sequence continues at coordinate 455,848 of NW_006920877.1, forward strand.
CCTTTCCCCGCCTTGGCCGCTCCAACCCCGCAATCGGGCTACCGGTGCCAGTGGCTAGACGATCCACTGGGTCGGCCCAACCAGCCAAGTCGATCGCCAAGCCAGCGATGACCGTCCCTTGTACACGAGCACGCCCGCTCGCTGACTGTATCGCAGCGGGTACTCACACTTGAGATCGTTAGATCGAGATTCTATGGAGCCGAGGCGCGCGGAACGGTGACGAAGAGTGGTGGTGGGTTGGTTTGGAGTTCTCGGTCAAGGAGACGACGTCCAAAGGAAGAAGGCAGGTGCGGTAGATGGCAGATGGGAAAGGTAAGAAGAAGAAGCAGGGCACGACGATAGCAGAACCCGCCCTGTGGTCCCCTATATACCATGGGCCCGACAGCGATACGACACCTGCAGGCGTGGGTCGTCGGCGAGGCGCGCGAGGGCGACGGAGCATCTCGGAGCGCCCCTTCGAGTGGACCGGGATGGTCCTGCATGCCGTCCTGGCAGGGTGCAGGCAGGGCCGAGGGGCACCACCTTCGGCGCTCTCGGCGGTCCCGATGACGATGACGGACTCGATCGCGAGCAGCAAACCACGCCTGCATGTGGTCCGCACACTTTGGCGGGCAGGAGGGCCAGGCCTACAATAATAATACAAAGGCCGGCGAAGACTGGACCTGCCTGCAGGGGTGACGGCTCTCTGACCGCCTTCGGGATCGACGGGGGAGGGTTGCTGCGCGCTGCTGGTCGATGGCCATCCACCGGCCGGTGCCCTTTCGCCCCCGCATCTCGGAATAAAGCGGGCACGCCGGAAACACCCGTCGTCGATCCCGGGCCCGCCTGGCCTCAGGCCCTGGGCGTCGGGGCCCCTTAGAAACTGCGGAACCGCCGATTTCAAAGCGAGTAGCCAGGCCTTCGGAGCACCGTCACCCCCTGGGAGGCGTATTCATGGTCAAGCACGGGGAGCACCTTGGCCTTGCGCCGCGACGCCTCTTCTCGACGTTGGCTCAGCCCGAGTCGAGGGCGCACGTAGCTGTTTCAACGGCGGTTAGCCTCCTCGTCGCCATCATCACGAATTGTGATATATGTGGGTGGGCACGGGGCACTGGGCACGGAGCGGCGGCCTTGTCGGGGTGCGGTGAACGATTATCCAGGGGTCCGGGCCCTCTTTCAACCATCGAGGCCCGGGCGCAACGGCAACGACGACAAGGGAGCTGGCTGCGGGTAGCTGGCTACCGTATCTTCTCGCCGGTCTGTGCCGACGACGCTTGCTATCCCGAAACACACGGCGATCCATCGGTTTCATGTGTTCGACGGAGGGGCTCCGCCCGTGGTTTCGGTCAGTGGCTGCCACCGGATGCAGACCCGTTGCGCCATCGAACGTCTATCTCCTAGCAGTCACATCTGTGCTTGCCTGCGACCGCGCCACGTCGAGGACCAGTCGAACGCTGCTGGATCGACATCGTATCGCGTTCTAGCCAAACAGAGTCGGAACGGGGAGGCGCCAACGAGTCTCCGAAGAGGAGTCTGCTCGGCATGACACGCATCTGCACCAGGAAGCGAGGGCGCAAGGATGACGACAACGAGAACGACAGGCGACGACCACCGCCGACGATCCATCGACGGATCTCGTCAAGGAGGAGGGACAAAGTCGGGTCGACCGGCCTGCCAGGCTGGAAGGAGTTGAGCGTGATACTGGTCGCGGCACCCATCGGTCGGTCAAGGAGAGCTGATGCGGGGAAGGGTACTTTGACGACATCGGTGATCCATTTCATCGGGACATTTTTCCCGATTCACAGAAGCGCTCGGACCAAGCCGCTGGGGAAGAAGGGGCGCGCTGGCAAGTTCGCAGGCGGGCCCACCACCACCACCCTCCGCCGCCATTTGACATCTTCTCGACACCATCTACCTCTGCTCCTCCTCGCGCTTCACTCGGTGTTCCGCCACTCTTGCAAGCACTTGCCAAAACGTTTGCGACCTCGACATCTCCGCTATAGCCCATCAACGCACAGCTTCACCTGCGTCGATCCGGATCGCTCCGCTCATACCGCCAGCCATGGTTCAGATGAGATCCCACCAGGAGCTAGCAGTGAGTCGTCCCACTCCTCTCTCGTGCCCCCGCCTCATTTACGGGGAAAGGCTGACGATGGCGTCCCCCAATCGCTCGAATGACCAGGCTCTGCACGCCGCCGCGCCCTCATTCGTCCCCTCGATCCCGGTAACATCACTACCCTACATCGCCTTTATCCTCCTCGCATCCGCATTCCTATCCGCCTTCTACTTCACCACGTACGTAAAACCTCGCCACAGCCGCCACTCTCTTTTGATCTACCCCCGCGTGACCCCACAGACATGCTGACAGCTTCGTCCCTCACCCCTCCGCCATCGTGCGCGCACGCGCCCGCGCCCGCCTCGATAGACTACCAAAACGCTCCCTGACACCGACAGAGGTCACCGTCGCCCTCCTAGCAAGTCTCGAAGTCGGCTTCGGCGTCGTCGCACTCTTCAACGCCGTCGGTGTCTATGTTTGAAAGAAAAAAAGCCCACCGTCTTGCCCTCATCCCTTTCCATATCCCGGATCTGTCGCTCCCTGTTGCGTTTTCCTCGGGCCGCACGGCGTCGCGTCCCTCGGCCTGGAGGTTCAGACGCGTTGATGCGTGCTCTTCTCATGCGGGCAGGAGGCGACGAGCAGGACGATCGGCTGCATTGCTTTCTTGTCTTGGAACAGCCGGGGCAAAGGAGGGTAGGTATACAAGGTGAGAAGTGTCCATAAGCATAAGGGAGGGTCCATGTACAGCACGCCCGGCAAAGAAAGGGCGAGGGAGCAGCGAAAGGGGGAAATTGGCACATCAAGAGGCCAGCGTTCGGAACAAGGAGCCCCGCGACGAGCAAGGGGAAGAACGCGGAACCCAAGAAGCAAAGTCCCTCCCAGATCCACTCGGGCCCCTTGCAAGGCACGCGTGGCGGGGAACTGCTCTGGCGTTCAAACCGTCGTTCTTCCCTTTCCTTCTCTCTCTGGGCAGCCAGCGAGCGGAGAGGTGAGGAGATCCGGGGCCGGTCATCGATACGCGATCCTCGGGCTGAGCAGCTCCTCCTCCTCCTCGCCGGTATCGCTGCCGACGTCGCCCTTGCGCCCTCCCCGCTTCGGGTAGCTGCGCTGGTTCCGCTCCCTCGTCGCCGTCGCTGCCGTCGACGACGTGGCGCTCGACCCGACGCGCCTCTTTTCGTCGTCGTCGGTCTCGTCGTCGTCGCCGTCATTGCGCTCCTTGAAGTCGTAGCTGTAGTCCTCGCTCTGCGGCGACGCAGACGGCGACGACATCGACGACGAGTGCGACAGGTTCGACGGCTCCCACATCGTCTTGATGTTGGTGCGCTCGGTGGACCGCGGCAGCCCCTGGCCCTGGGCGGGCGCGGGCGCGTACGGATCGATGTAGTACGTCGTCTGCATCGGCGCTGCCGCCGTCGACTCCTCTAGCCCGCTGCCGCCCGACGCCTCGCGGATCGACGATAGGCCCTGCACCGAGTTGTCCCGCAGCATCGACTGTGGCCGCGACGAGCTCGATGGCAGCGGACCGCCTGGGAGCGCCGCAAAGTCCTTGGCGCGGGGCGTGGCGAGGGGCGACGACGAGGCGGCCGCGACGGCGTGATGCCCGTGCGGCTCCTCGCTGCCCGAGGCAAACGAGATTGTCGTTTCGCGGTGCTGCGAGGGCAGGCCGAACGGCGGCACCGATCTGAGCGACTCGTCGCGCGACAGGCCGCCCGGCGACATCATCGGATTGTCGTGCAGCTGGTACCGCTCGATGTTGGCGGAACCGTGCGTGGTGAGGGGCACGCCGTTGCGCGACCGCAGCGTGTACTCGTCGGCGGCGCTGTGGTGGCGGAAGGAGCTGGCGCCGCTGAGGCGGCGGGAGCTGCGCGCGCGCATCATGGAGCCGACGACGCCCAGACCGCCGCGGATGGTGTCGACGCCCGGATCCTCGAGGGCGGTCGTCTCGCCCTTTTCGTCCGAATGCGAGATGACCGAGCGGCTGGCGCGGAGCAGCAGCGTGGTGCCGCGGTCGAGGCCGGGCTTGTCCTGCAGCTCCTGCGGGTCAATCTTGCTCAGCTGCAGCAGCACGATGCCGGCACAGATGACGAGGAAGCCCATGACGAGCGTGACAATGTCGACCGCCGACGCCTGGAGCCCCTGCTGGAGGATGATGGACGTGACGAGCGTGGCGGCGGTGAAGATGACGTAGTAGGTGGGCGTGACGGTGGCCGTGTTGAAGAGCTCGAGGGCTTTGTTGAGGTAGTTGATCTCGACGAGGAGCGTGACGACGACAAAGGCGAGCAGGAAGTACATGAACCAGTGCTTGAACTGGTTCTGGCCGCGGATCGAGAGGAGGATGGCGGCGCCGAGGCCGGACGTGACGCTGACGCTGAGGCCGCCGATGAGGCTGCACACGGTGATGTAGACCATCATGTTCTTCTTGCCGTACCGCGGCGCGACGACAAAGACGAGGACGAGGGCGGTGGCGGCGCAGAGGCTGGCCCAGACGAGGAAGCCGGGCGCCAGGAAGAGCTTCTGGTACTCGACAATGTTGCCTGAGACGGCGTGCGAGGGCGCATTGAGGGCGATGATGACGCTGCCGACGATGCAGAGGAAGCAGCCGACCTTGCCAAAGAGGGTGAGCTTCTCCTTGAGAAAGATGGACGACAGGATGGCGCAGATGACGACCGACAGCGCGCCGAGCGGCGTGACGAGGACGGCATCGGCGAAGGCGTAGGCGACAAAGTTGAAGACCTCTCCGAGCACCATGATGATCATGCCGGTCCACCACATGGGCGACTTGAGGTAGGCGTGTCCCTCGCCCGCCTGGGTCTCGTACTTTTTCTGGGCGTTGAGCAGGCCCTTCTTCTTGAACACGAACGAGGTGCCGATGAAGATGCCGCTCAAGACTGCGAGGGCGAGACCGACAAACTTGAAGACGGGCGGGTTGCTGGCGGCACCGCTGGCAACGGAGCTCTCGGAGGCGAGCGCGGCAGAGGCAGACGAGAGGACCGCCGAGAGGCTGGACATGGCGGCGGATGCGCTCGATGCCGAGGCCGACGAGTTGAGGCTGGTGGCGGTGGCCGACGCCGCCGTTGCTGCGACCGACATGGCCGTGGTCGGTGTGGGTGTGGGTGTCGCAGACATGGTGGTGCTGCCGATGAGGTGGTGAAAGGGATGGCAAGAGGAGAGCGGGTGTGCGGGCTAGGTTTCGAGGAGAGAAAGCGGGACCGGCCCCCTCTCTTCCCGAACTATCGCGGGGATGAAGGCACGCAGGTGGTGGTGCTAGAAGCGATCGAGATCGTGGCGCATGGAGGGGGAGCTGAGGTTGTCCGGGAGCCAAGTCTATCGAGGTCGAAAGATAGTGGAGAGGCGGTAGGCGGTAGGCGGCGTCGGCAGAGAGTGGGTTGGACAGACGCCGGACGGCTTCTTCCGGTGTTGCGTGTTGAAGCAGGCGTCTAGGCGGTGCGGTGGAGGACGGTGCGAGGATGCGGCTGCGCCCACCGGCAACAGGCCACAATGAAACGATGCCGTCGGGTCCGTCTGTAGCGTGCCGCGCAGAAATTCACGAAAGCGCAGCGGCTTGACAAGCTCGATTGCCTGCGCACGGTCCGAACTGGGCGGGTGAGGGGACAGTGCGGAACGGTTGCCTGAACCTGTGGCGGCGATGGCGCCGGTGACGAAGCCGATGACGAGGGCGTCCGAGGGGGGCGATCCGATTCCGAGCGGAGGGGAAGGGACTTTGAGTGTGAGGGTGGCAGGTCGAGGTGAGGTTGGTCGTGGTGGTGGGGGCAAGAAGGATGGGACATGTAACCAACCAGCCGATGGGATGGGGTTCGAGGCAGGCGTGGCGTGGCGCGGCGTGGAGGCCAGACAGGGCCTGCCAAGGCGGCCGGCCTCCTGTCTCGGTCTGGCCAGCCAGGCAGGCAGCCAGGCAGGCAAAAGAGGCTAGGCTGTCCAAGGCGGGCAGCGGGGGCTATGCAACCCGCTGGGCCTGCCTGCCTGCCTGCCTGCCTGCCTGCCTGCCTGCCTGCCTTTGCCCGCCCCGCACCGTCGTCTGCCCTGCCCTGCCTGGCCTGGCCTGCCTCTCGGCATGACCTGGTCTGCGCTCGTTGTGCGTCCGTCTGGCGCGTGCTTGCATGCATGTGCCACCCGCCGACCGACGACAGGCCAGGCCAGGCCCTGGCCGGACCAGTGAGAGGGCGGGCAGGCGGGTGAGCCCCCTAAAAATATCAAATTGGGGGTGGCCGGCAACCGAGGCGGTGCTCTCGTGGCAGGCACCTGCTTGGCCCGCCCGCCTGCCCCGCTACAAGGCTGACGGGGACCACCTCGAACGGATCACGCCGAGGGTCAACTTGACGCCATGCCATGCCATACTACTCCGGTGCCCGTCCATCCTACACAAAGGCAATTCTATGTACGCACAGCGACATCCGCCATCGCCGCTCAGAACCCGCGATAGTCTCGACTGCTGTACAGCTGCCGCTTGAGCTGCTCGTTTTCCGCCCGCAGCCGCTGCAGCTCGCTCAGCTGGCCCTCGGTCGGGTCGAGGTAGGAACGCAGCAGCGCCTCAATGTGCCGCTTGTGCGCCTGCTGCGAGTGCACCAGGTCCAGCTCAATCGCCTCAATCTTGCTCGTCAACCGCCCAGTCGCGTCGTCCAGGTCGCAGATGGTCGCCGCCCGTCTTGTAGCGTCGCCCGTCGCCGAACGGGGGTCTGGCCGCACGTCGGGCATGCACCCGCCGCCGCCGCCGCCGCCGCCGAGAGATGCGGCGAGCTGGGTGCCGCGGCGAAGGCCGGCGCTGTCGTCGCTGGGCCGTCGCTTGGGGAGGGAACGTTGCTTCGATGGAGCGGCCGCTCCTTTCGGGGCTGCGACATTGACGCCAAAGGTGTCGTCGCGGTGCTGCTCGACGCCGGCGCGACGGTAGCAGCACCAACCGAGCTGCCCTCGGGCGCAGCGCGCTTGACGCCCTTTGGCCCGCTCAGAGGTATTGTCGCCGTCGCTGGCGCGTTGACCTTGCTCGACTCTGTCAAGACGCCTTCGAGTGGTCTCAATGCCTGCGATGGCGAGGTGGCCGACGCAGGTGCAGCAGTAGAAGTTGCCATTGCCTCAAGGGTCTTCTTATCGCGCTCGCCGAGCAGGACAAACTGGATCGAGTGCACCGCTCCCGTCCTGTCCGCCGAGAGCGAAATCCTTCTCGGCGTCCGGCTTGCGGCCATGCGCAGGTCCTGGACAAACACGTCGCCGGAGGATGTCCCAAGGAGCAGCAGCAGGCCGTTCGGGCTCCAGTCGATTGACGTTATCGGATAAGGGTAGGCCAGCGTCGACTTGACTCTGGGGGCGGCGAGCAAGCAGGAACGTGGCGGGTGCAAACACATCAGCCGACTTGGTCTTCTCTCGCCGGTCAAGATGCTCAGGCGGCGAGTCGCGCCACTCACTCCATCTTTTCGAGATCAATGATGCTGACCGAGCGGTCCTCGCTCGCGGTGACGAGAAGCTGCATCCGAGCGACGGGGCTAAACAGCACCTGGTTGATCCTGCCCACATGGAGATCCGGCCAGCTCTGCAGCGGCGACCCTGGCAGGCTGGCGTCAAAGAGGTCCAGGGAGCCGGCATCGCTGCCCGCCGCCAAGAAAGATGCGCGCGTGGGTGAAAAGGCCAGGGAGCTGACCTTGGACGGCGGAGCCGCAGTCTGGCGACGCCGGGTCAATGTGGTCGGCGATGCGGTCGCCGTGCGAAGACAGACCTGAAGGGAATCAGATGAGGGTGTGTAGAGGGCAAGCCTGCGAGAGTCTGACGAGAGGGCGAGGAGGCTCGGCGTCGCGGGAGGTTTCGAGGGCTGGACAAGGACGCAGGCATCGGGGACGTTAGCGGCGAGACGAGGTGAAGGTGATGGCTCAGAGGGACGCTCGGCAGAAGGTCGTAGACCACACTCACGCCGACTCTTCGGATCTCTCTTCCCTCTGCATCGAGCCATACTGTCCTGCCATCCGCCGTGCAGTAGGCCGTGTCGCCGCTGCGATTGGCAGCGACGTGGCCGACTGGAGACCTGACCATCCTCGCCTTGTGCCGCAGGGTCGGGTCAAGGCTCGTGAGCCCTTCGTCCGAGGCGGCGATGATCTTTGCGCTCGACGACTGCCAGCACGCGACGGCGATGCGTGACTGAGATGCGGGCGAGGCGGCGTGCAGGCGGACCGTGTGCGAGGCGGGCGCGGTGGGGTCCGAGGTCGTCGAGGTGATGCTGCCCACCGCCAGCGTCGAGGTGGAGGCGGCGAGGAAGTAGGCGTCGGGAGGCGAAGGCTGCTGCATCGCTGCCGATGGTGTGATAAGGATGACGGCGAATCGCTGTGGGCTAGCGGTGGGTTAGGATGATGGTGGGCGAAGGCAGGGGTGCCAGCGACCCGTGGGCCGAGCACAGGGAGGCCCGAGCAGTCAAAAGCGCGAGGCGCGTGTTGCACTCCACCTCGCCCTGATGTTTTGAGCGGAGGCGGGCGAGCCAGGTGTTGGACTGAATCGGGCATCGGATCGGGTTCCTCGACGCCGATGAACCCCGATTCCAGCCATCTCGGTTGGGTTGGGGGGGCGCGGGGCAAAGGTTGGGTGGGGTGGGGAACACTCCCTCGCCTCTCGGAATTCCACCGGCGGCCAGAGACTTGGGCTTCGCACCGGCTGCTTGCTTCCCCCTCGTCGACGTTCGTCGTAACCACCACCACCATCACCGCCGACGCCGCCATCACCACCACCACCACCATCGCAACTAGCACTCCTCGACTGCCGCCCTCACTTTTCACTTCGCACGCTCCCTCACACCACACACACACACACACACAAGATGGCATCGACCTTCGCAGCCTGGATCCGGTCTCCCGCCGCTCGGGACTACTTCTTTGTGAGTTCTCCCCGCTCCGATTCTCTGAGCCTTCCGCTCGCAGTCGACCACGAGGCGGGCCTGCCCCTGTGTACTGAGACGACGATCCCATCTCCGATGCGGGCCACAACCTCCTCCGCGCACAGTCCACACACTTCTGGGGTCCCGTCGCCAACTGGGGTCTGCCGCTGGCAGCGCTGGCCGACCTGTCCAAGAACGAGGAAATGATCAGCGGCACCATGACCACCGCCCTCGCTTCGTACTCGTGAGCACACAACCCCGTTGGCCCTCACACCTGCCATCCCTCCTCTCGCCCCGCATGCTGAACTGTTGGAGCCCGTCTTGCTACACCCCGACAAATCGGAACGAACAGCGCCGTGTTCATGAGGTTCGCATGGAGGGTGCAGCCGCGAAACTACCTCCTCTTCGCTTGCCACACGACGAATATGCTCGCCCAGTCAACCCAGCTCGCCAGGTTCGCCAACTACCATTACTTCGGTGGCAAGGAGAAGCGCGCCGAGGCGGCCATCCCCGGCGTCAAGCAGGTCGTCTCTGCCTGAAATCCCCGGCCCCGTTCCCCCTGCATTTGTCGCCTGGCTGGCTCCCTCGTCACTCGATTTCCGGTTAGAGGCGAATTGACGGTTTTCCCCCTCTCGATGCTCGAGTCGTCTGATCACACCTCTGACGCCGGCACCAATCTCGAGCCAGAGGAATCGTTTCGACACGGATGCATATAGGAAGAAAGGGGCGCAGACAGAGACGCCCGGCCGCCGGCTGATGCTGACCCGCTGAGGAGGTGACACGACATGCACCTTTGCCCATCGCCGGCCGAAAATTACGACCGACCGACCGACCTGGAGCCATCGAACCCAGTGCCGCGCAACCGCGATCCCGGACCGCGCGCTCAGACCTTGCCCTCGACGCTGCGGATGTACTCGGCCAGGACGACGATGTACTTTTCGGCAATGGCGGAAAAGTACCACTCGTGCTCGGCATTGTGGGCGCTGACGACGTTGTGGGCGATTTCGTGGGCGACGGAAAAGTAGGTCGAGACGAGCGGATTCGACATGCGCCCCGCACGCACGTCGTCGTCGTGCCAGGCAAGGTAGTAGCGCAGGTTGAGGTAGATGGTGCCGCCCCGGTTAAAGGCGATGCTGGGGCCCTCGACGTCGCAGAAGACGTTGAGCGAGCGCGGATCCAGCCCAAAGATGGAGCCGACCGGCTTGTAAACGCGGTTGATGAGGCGTTCCAGCGCCTCGTGGTTGGTCTGCAGCGTCGCGGCCGGATCGAGCGACGGGTTGAGGAATACCTTCATCCCCGCCACCTCGCCCGCCAGCCGCAGGTCAGTCTCGATGCCCGTCGTGTCGCAGTACGTGTTGCTCGCCTCGCGGATCTCGGTCTGCTGCGCCTGGCTCTTGATGGTGCTCGAGGCGTCCGGGCGCGACGCCTGGATCGCCCGCAGCACATTGTGCTGGATCGTCGAGAGCGGCGTCACCTCGGCCGTCGACTCCTGCGGCTTGTTACCCGCGCCCAAGCCGCTGCCCAGCTGCGGCTGGAGGCCGCCTAGCGGCCTTTCGGCCTCCGTGCGACCGGCAGCGGCGATGGGCGGTGGTGCGCCGCCCGAGCCCTCCGCGGCCCAACCGCCAGGCAGCGACGGTCCGCGCTCGATCGACGAGGTGCCGTCGGCGAGCGACGACGGCTTCGAGCCCGCGGACTGCATGAAACGGCTCTTGAATCCAGAGAAGAGGCCGCCACCACCGCCACCGGCTCGAAGCTGCGGCTGCTGTAGCGCCGGCGGTCCGATCGAAGACGACGACGGCGACGGCGACAAGGGCGCGCCGACCTCCTTGCTGGTCCACGAGTCGGTCTTGGTCCGGCGCGGATACGAGTTCTGCAGCATGTCGTCCATGGTCCGCTCGACGTGAAGCTCCTTTTGCGAGCGCAGCAGCCTGTCGACGTAGGCCGGATCGGCGTCGGGAAACACGCTGAGCACCTGCTTCCGGAATCCGGCCATCTCGGCCTCGACCGCTTTGGCCTGAGTGGCCGCCAGCTCCGCCTGCATCCGCTGTTCTCGCAGCTGCGTCTCGGCCGCCTCGCGGTCCGCCTTGCGCTGCTGGAGGATCTTGTCGACGTGGAAGCCGCGCCGCTTGAGGTTGCGCAGCGACGTCGAGAGCAGCGTCATGAACAGCAGCACCTCCTGCAGCCGCTGCCTCGTCAGCAGGAACTTGTTGAGCGCCATGGCCACCTCAAAGTAGTCAACCTCCATCGCCGACGAGAAGAAGAGCGTCAGCTTGGTGCCGCGCAGCGATGCCATCGCCGACGACTTCTGCACGTTGACCTCCTGGACGTCGCCGAAGCGCAGCGTTCGCGTCAGGCGCAGGCCGGCCCCATCCACCTCGACCACCTCGAGCGCCGACTTGAGCCAGTCGGCATCACGGCGGATCTCGGATTTGGCCGTCGAGCGCTTCTCGAAGAGAAACAGCGGCGTCCGCTCGAGGACGAGCGCCTTGACCTCCTCGGAGCGCCGCGTGCCCTCGAGCAAGCGGCCCTCGGCCGAGTAACGCTCTTCGACCAGCGAGCTCAGCCTCGGCGAGCCGAGCTGCTCGTACAGGCCCTCCTGCAGCAGATCCTCGTGCGGCGCAAAGAAGACGCTCGAGCCAAAGAGCATGTGCGAATTTGCGTCGTCGACGATGACCACCTCGGAAGGCCGGCGCAGCGCGTAGACGAGCGTACCGGGATCGTCGCCCTCGTCTTCGTCGTCGCCGGCTTCTTCATCGTCGACGTCCATCAGGTTCGGCACCTTGCTGCCACCGGCTTTGACGGACGTCGATGCTGGGGCCTGGGTGATGCGCTTAGAACCGAGCAGGAACGGCGACCGCTTCATGTCCGAGCGCAGCGGTGCGCGGATGCGGTTCCAGTTGGTCGCAATCTGACGCAGGATGCCCAGGTAGGCGTCGGTGCTGCCCGCCAGCTGGTAAAAGCGCTCCGGTTCGGCCACTAGCCGCTTGGCAACCTCCTCGATGCTCGGCTCGTTTGTGACGCCGCAGTTGCGCAGGAACGCGCCCGCCACGGGCCCGTAGTCGCAGTACGAGAAGACGTCCTTGAACTGCGGCGACGAGCTGTTGCCGCCAAAGTAGCAGTTGACCGGCGCCACAAGGACCGTCTCAGTCTCGGCCTTGGCCTTGGCGTCGCCCTTGCCGTTGCGCTGCTTGACGGGGATGAACTCGGCCGTCTTGAGGATCCCGTAGTCGGCCAGAGTGAATTCGGGCACGGATGCAAGATACTCGAACACTCTGCGCGCCTCGGCCTCGTCGCGTGTCGGCTTGTTGACGAGCCGGCCGATGAGCTGGCTGCTCGTCGGGTTGGCACGCAGCTGCAGTTTTGGGGCATCCGTAGGGCTGACGTCGGCCGTCGAGACGACCGGCCAACCCATCACCTCGGCCTCGGAATTGGTGAAGGCCTCGGTCGGCTTGCACAGCTGCCGCTTGCTGCCGGTGCTGCCAGTGGCACCTTCTGGCAGCCTGCACGGCACAAAGGCGTACGGGCTCGCCTTCGATAGCGTGTAGTCGCTCCGGTAGACGGTGGCGAACCTGTCGAGGAGGTAGCGCAGCGCGCCTGCACGCAGGCTGTCGTCTGCAGTGTTCGACGCGAGCGAGAGCAGGTCCTCGAGGGGCGGGTGGCGACGCAGGCCGAGATCAAAGACGAACTTGGCCTCCTCGGAGCTGGGCTTCCACGCTTTGCCGGACCAGTCGAGCACGGGCAGCTTGAGCGCCTTGAGCGCATCCGTCGGCTCGTATAGCTGCGAGGCGCGGTGACGAACGATGCGCGGCTTGCCACTGGCATCGTCCGCTGGCGACGCTGCCTCGCCCTCCTTGGGAAAGATGGCCGTCTTCTTGAGGCGGTCCCTTTCGATGCTCGACAGCGTGTCCTTGTTGGCGGCGAGGTAGGCCACCAGGTCGACGTGCGACCAGTCGCCGGCGGCAACCAGGCGGTTGAAGATCATCTGCAGCTCGACGTGCCTGCGGACGCCGAGCGCGATGAGCACCTTTTCCAGGTTGCCCTTGACCTGCGCGGTGGGGAAGGCGACGATCGGCAGGTCGGAGAAGAGCGATACGTTGGCGAAGTAGGCCTCTGCAGGCTTCTGCATCCCCTTGCGCGTGGGCACGCAGGTGGTCGGCTGCAGGATGGCGCTGGTGTCGACCTGCGCTTGCATCGGCAACGAGCCCCAGGCGCGAGCGACGATGGACAGCACCTTCTCCGAAAAGGCCGGAGACAGCTGGATGTTGGACTCGATGTCGACGCCAGCCGCCGAGCTGAGCGCCACGACGTGGGTCAGCCAGGTCGGCATCGAAAGCTCTCCCCAGCCAAAGACGCGGCTCAAGTCGGCGGGCGAGAGGGCCTTGGAGACCTCGTACGACAGGCACGAGTCCGGTAGGGGCACGTCGGTGGGGACTCGTTGCGGGTTGAGGTAGGCTCGCACGGACCGCAGGCTCTGGATCTTGTCGGACGCCTTGCCGCCCTTTGCATCGCCTTCGGTGCCGGCTGCAGGGATGGACACGACGCCGTTGTCCAGCAGCCTCGAACGCAGGCTGATGTCGTACGACGGATGACTCGCCACCGAGATCCACCACTTGAGGCAGGCGACCATCTCCGTGGGTGTGAGAGCGCGACCGGACAGCTCCTTGAAGACGTCGTCCATCGTGATATCCTGCACCAGGTTCCTCGTCCTCACCTCGCGAACAAACTCAGCGGCCTGCTCGACGTGGGTCGGGGGGATGACCGCCAGATCCTTGACGAAGTCAGCCAGGAGCGCGTTGGGCAGGCGGACGGCAGCCGAGTGCTTGACGCCGCGCGTCGACATGATCGAGATGGTCGCCTGGCGCGAGGCGCCAAAGAAGGCCGTCTCGAAGAGCGAGTAGACGCGAGACGATGGCGAAGAGGTGCGGAAGGTGAAGAAGCGCATCAGGTGCAGCGCTCGCTCCTTGAGCAGCTTGGCGTCCTTGTTGTCGTCGGCGGGACGCGCCTGGCCGATCTGCTCGGTCCAGATCCGGCCGACCTCTTGCAGCTCGTTCTCGTAGACCGCCCGGGCCACGTATCCGCCCATCGAGAGGAGCTCCGAGTTCCACTTGGCGCAGTAGCGGTCGATAAAGTCGAGCGACTCGCGCTCGACGGTGGGTATGAAGCGTGCGGCAATGTGCCCGCTGAAGCCGCTGGTCTGGTGGGTGCGGAAGCCGATGAAGGCGTGGCCTTGCTCCTCGAGCCTCGGCATCAGCCCCTGGAAGATCTGCCGCACTCCTCGATCAAGCGATGCCTTGCCCGCGCTGGGAGAGCCAGTGCCACCGGTCTCTTCGCTGTCGTCGTCGGCGTCGTCGGCGTCCGGGAAGCTCGCATCGTACTCCTCCTTGCCGGTGAAGATGATGTGGAAGGCCGTCGTCTTTGGTGGCGGTTTCTTGGTGCTCCTCTCGATCTCACGCTCGAAGGCCTTGTCGGCGGAGACATTGATGTGGGCCGTGGCGATGCGGAGGTGAATCGACGCGGATACGCTTGTAAGCATGCTCGCGGCGTCGGACGTCTCCCTCTGCTTGGCAGCCTCTCGCTCCCGTGCGGCCTGGCGCTCGCGCTCGCGCTCCTTTTCCTTGGCCGTGCTCGACGAGAAGCCGAATGCCGATTGCAGCATCGAGGTAAGGCCGCCGCCCGCCGACCTGCTGAGGGCGGCGGTGAGCGAGGGGCGTGGCTTCGGCTTCTCGGCCAGCGCCACGACCAGCTGCATCGCCTGGACGTCGATCTGCACCGAGGTCGACTGCAGCTCGCGCACCTTCATGATGCGTGCCGGGCTCGACGAGTTGAGATGACCGGGCATCGACATGGGCCGGGGCGGGCTGAGCTTCTTGTCGAGCTTGCAAAGCAGCTGGTCGTCCCAGTAGAGGCTGATGCCGCGCACCTGGGTCGTGAAGGTGAGCGAGGTGGCCAGGAACTTGCTCAGAACCAGCGGGTTATCGGGGAACGGCGCAGGCTCTCGCAGCGACATGAAGAACGTGGTCCATGGCTTGCCCGACGGAGAGACCTCGGTGGCGGCGTTCTTGGCACGCCGCGTGAAGAGGGCATCGCCCTTCCAGAAGAAGCCCATGAGCTCGTCGCCGGACGACACGATGGGCTCCTCGCAGATGCTGAACAGCGAATAGAAGCCGACACCGAACGCACCGATGCGGTCAGGGTCCGGGTTGCCCTCTGCGATGCGGCGGAGGCGGCTCCAGTCGTCGTTGCCAAAGGGCTTGCCGTCGTTCTTGAAGACCCAATTCTGCAGCGTGGCCTTGAAGTCGGGGATGAGAGAGCTGGTCGAGGAGCCCGCCGGCTCGGCAGTTGCGTTGCCCGCGGGCAACGCAACTGCCGATGCCGATGCCGACGCCTTCTGCTGCGTCTCGAAGCGGAGCTCGCAGTGTGTGGCACCGGCATCGTCGGCGTTCTGAAGCAGCTCGCGAAAGACGGTGAACTCGGCGGCGTACCGAGCGAGGATCTGGGGCCGAACGGCGAGCACAGAGCAGCCAGAATTCAGCAGAGAGCTCTCTGAGGAGAGCAAGCATGAGGCTCGAAGGAAACTGTCTCACCTTGTCGATGAGGGCGCGCTGGTTGACCGTAATGGCCTCCTCCTCCCTCGCATCCTCGAGCAGAGCCCTGCGAGCCCGGTCGCCGGCGGCGTTGGAAGTCATTCTGAGTCGTCAGCCTCGGATGGTTGTTGCGCAGTGCCGGAGCCTGTCTATTGAGCGAGATGTATCCCCGCTTCTTGAGAAGATGAGGGTATGATAGTCGTGAACGGTGTCGTCGGTGCAAGCGCTTGTGGGTCGAGGGGTGGCGTCTTTAGCGGTGGGTCATGATAGAGATCGCTGCACGGCGGTCAGGCAGGATGGGTCCGCGATGGCGGTGCGATGGCCAGAAGAGGAGCTTCTACTGCCGGCCAACGATGTCGAGGGCGGCGGTGGCGGTGCTGGTGGGTTGGGTTAGCGATTAGGGGCCCTAGCCTGTTGAGGCTGCTCGAGGACGTGGTTGGAGAGGTCTGTTGGACCCTGCTTTGGCAAGCTCGCGGGTGGGCCACGCACGCACGCCGCCTGCCCCCGCCTGCTGCCCCCTGGAGTCTCTTTTAGCTGGGCTGCGCAGGGCCGGCAGCAGCGGTGGAGGTCAAAGCCCGCGCCAAGCACACGCACGCCTCAGGCTCAGCCAGCTCGAGCCTGGCCCCTCAGCGTCCCGCCCAGCCTTGCCTCTGTTCGCCACCACCGCACTCGCATCAGTAGTAGGCACCTTGGCCAGCTCCCACGCCCAGCCGACAACATCCCTTCTCTGCTGTCCCGGTATGTGACATTGGCAAGACGCCCGCCCGTACGCACGCCTCTTAATCGACAGACAGTCTCGCGCCAAAGAAGGGTTCGACGGACGACAACCTCGGGGGCCCACCCGGCCCGCTCTCATGCCGACTTGGCGGCCGCCTCGGCCTTTGCAATCTCGCTGACGCCGTACCTGGCGCGGTACTCGGTCATGCCCTCGATCTGCTTGCCGTATGCCGTGCCCTGCTGGTCCTTGGTCTTCATGTACTCGATGATCTGGTCGAGGTTGACGACGCTGTAGACCTTGGTGTTGTATCGCTTCTCGACCTCCATGATGGCGCTCGTCTCGCCCTCGACGCCGTCCTTGGAGCTCTTTTCCTGCCGGTCCAGGGCGATGACGACGCCCGCCAGCTTGGCCTCGGGCTGGCTAAAGATGATGTCCATGGCCTCGTTGATGGCCGTGCCAGCCGTGATGACGTCGTCGAGGATCAGCACCCGCCCCTTGAGCGGCGCGCCCACCAGCGAGCCGCCCTCGCCATGCGTCTTGGCCTCCTTGCGGTTGAAGCAGAAGCCCACGTCGATGCCGTGGTGGGCGTGCAGCGCGAGCGCGGTGGCGGCGGCCAGCGGAATGCCCTTGTACGCCGGCCCAAAGAGGACGTCGAATTCGACGCCGCTCTCGACGATGCGCTTGGCGTAGCACTCTGCCACCTTGGCCACCTTGGATCCCGTGTTAAAGAGGCCCGCGTTGAAAAAGTACGGCGAGCTGCGCCCAGACTTGAGCGTAAACGGCCCGTCGAAGCGGAGAATGTCCGAGTCGAGCGCCAGCTGGATGTAGTCGGACTGGTACGCGGCGAGCGAGACTGAGTGCGACATGGTCCAGGTTATCGGTGGGGGAAGACGAGATGAGAGGAGAGAGGCGGTGTGGCGGCGATGGCGGTGGCGGTGGCGATAACGATGGCGGCGTCGAAACTGCGCAGACGAGATAAGGATGTGGTAGGGTTGCGATTGATTCCGAGTCGGGCCAGGCTCGGCTTTGGTTTTCAGAAGATTGGCGGCGGCGGCGGCGGCGGCGGCGGCGAGCCAAAAAAGTGCGAGGGGCGGCAAGAGCCTGGAAAAACTCAAAGCACCACCGCTCGGCCATTTTCGCGGCTCAGCGCCGACGGCGGGAAGTGCCCGTCAGGCGAGGCTCCTTGCCAGCGTCGTTGCTGCCCTTGCCGCGACGGCGCGCAGGCCGGCCCCGACGCGGCCTCGAGTGCGGCCGGTATGGCATGATCTGTTCGTCAGAGTTTGGCAGGAAGAGAGAGGTGCACAGGAGGCAAAGCCAGAGACTAGTAATACAGGGGATCCTTGAGGAGAAGTGGGCGTGGACCGGGTGGCTTCTCCGAGATCTCGCCGAAGGACAAGAGGAGGCACGGACAGGGGCGTGCGGCCTGTCGCCTGAGCCGCCAGGCGCAGGGTATGCAAAGAAAGAAAAGCTAGTGGCGGCGCCGATTGAGTCGACGCCAACGACGACGGCGAAGAGGGGGATCGACGCAGGTCGAAGAAAAGCGCGAGTGCGAGTGCGAGCGCGCTGGTAGAGAAGGGAACGCCTTGTCGGCATTCAGACGGCGGCGGTGGGCCGCCACTTTTCGCTCTTCCGCGGGCTCTGTGATCCGCGCCCGCCCGAGCTCATCGGTGGCGTGGGTCCCGACGCCATGCCCGGCGCAGCGACGAGCGGCGCGCCTCGGCCGTTGTGGCTGAGCAGGGCCTGCTGTTGCTGCGCCTGGGTGGCCTGAGAGTGCTGCTTGAAGGAGCCTCCGAATCCGTTAGGCAGGCCATTTGGACTGACCGCCGTACTGGCGGCGGACGCGGCGAGGCCGCCCGGAGGGCCGTCGCGCGAGTCGACGGCCGGGCTCGGCCCAAACGAGTACGATGCCGACATGGCCATCCTGCCGTTGAGCCAGTCCGGCTTGCTCGGCCCGCCGTTGGCGCCGTCCTTGCTCTTGTCCGGCCGTGGCGGGCTGCCCACGCCTCCCGTCCAGCCAGCCTCGCGCGCCGCGTCAAAGTAGCCCATGTCGTTGAAAAAGTCCCACACCTTGCCCAGCTTGTTGACATCAATCTTGACCAGCGTGCGGCACTCGCGCCGCGTCAGCTTGCCGCCGCGGGCCAAAAAGGCCGCGATCAGCGTCGACTTGATGATGAGGAAGGGCTGCGGCAGGATGCGCAGTGTTGAGCACAGCTGCGCCTCGTCCGGCGTGAGCAGGTGGAGCGAGGGCGAAGAGGCCAGGTCGAGCGGCTGCGGGGGCTTCCGCGGCGCCTTGGGCTCCTTGTCCTTGTCTTCCTTGTCCTTTTTCTCCTTCTTGGACGGAGCCGCCTCTTTGGCGGAAGGTGGGGCCGCGGCGGCCGGCGTGGCACCGGAGCCAGAGGCGAGCGGCAGATCGTCGAGCGGCGCCGGTGTGCTCGTCTCGCGTTGCCGGGCACGGACGACCTCGCTGCGCTGACGCCCGCTGGCACCGGCGGCCGGGAATGCGGCAAGCCCGCCCTCGGCAATGTTGGCCGCGCGCTTTGCCCGCTCCGCCTTTTCGCGCTCGTAGGCGGCCGCCTCGTCGAGCGTCAGGATGCCCATCTTCCGATAGCCCTGCAGCTGCGCGGCCGCTCGTATCAATGCCTCCTCATAGCAGAGGCCGTTGAGGAAGTCCTCGTAGTCGAGCGCCGTCTGCATCTGGGCAAAGTGCTTTGTCCGCGCCAGCAGCTCGCGCTCCTCTTTGATGCGCCGCTTTTCGGCGGCGAGGTTCTGATGGGGCGAAGGGGTCGAAGGAGGGGGAGCAGCAGGGCGTCAGCAAATGAATGGCCAGGCAGCGTCACAGCGCCGAGGTCGGTGCAAGGCAGTCGCTCGGATGCCGGCCAGACCTAGCGCCTCCTTTGAGCGTGTATAGAGTACTCACACGCTTGTAGTCGACCAGGTTGCGCTCGAACATGAAGCGCTTGCGTCGAGCTCGGCGGTCGAGCCTCTCGTTGTACATCTGGACCACCGTGAGCTTCAGGTGAAGGTCGATCGGGTCCTCGTCCCAGTCGGCGGCCCGGTCCTCGGGCTCGGCATCCTTATCCCTGTCGCTGTCCTTGTCCTTGTCGGCGCTGCCGTCGTCGTCGTCCTTGGGCTGCTGGCCCTCTTCTGCCTCGCCCTCCTCGTTCTGGACGCCCTTCTTGCTGGTGGGTCCGCCGCGCCCGCTCGCCTCCATTCTCTGGTGGCCCTGGGTGGCACCCTTGCTGCCGAGCGCCTCCCACTCGTTGGGCATGCCGGCACCGCCGTACTCGTACACCTTGCCGAACTCCATGTCCTTGATCAGGTGCTCGGCCTCCTGCTCGTACTCGTGCTCGAACTCGAGACGGCCGGGCATGAAGCCTGCCAGCTCGCTGTGGTTGGTCGGCGCTGAGACGAGCGGCTTGGCCGACTTGGGCGGCGAGTAGGACGCCTGCGCCTCGCGGAGCGTCTCGACGCGACGACGCTTGCGCTGTTGGAACTCATCCTGCGTGATGGAAGGCGTGAAGTTCGAGGAGGGCCCGACCACCGGCGGCTCCTCGCCCTGGAGATGGAGCGCTGTCCTGCTGCCCGTGCCTTCTTCCATCAACGGATCGACCGTGGGTTTGGCCACTTTGGCATACTGCCGCAGCGCCTCTTCCGCCCGCGCATCGCCCGCAGCTGTGCCGTCGCGGCCCTCGACATAGACACGAATGTAGTGCTCCTGTACCTCCTCCTTGGTGCGGTTGCCGATGTGGTCGGCGATGTCGGCCCAGTTTCCGAGGCCGTAGATCTGGCAGCCGTCGATGAGGAGCAGCTCCTCGTCCGCGCCCCAATCGTCGCAGAAGATGGGGTAGGTGTGCTGCTCCACGACGCGGTAGGCATGTGAGGCGAGGTGCTTGCCCACCTGCGCGCCTGAGCAGAAGCACGAGGCGCAGAGGTCAAAGTCCTGGCAGCGTTCAGCACACCGAATGCGGACGGTGAGCGTGATGTCGGCGCCGCAAGCATCGCAGTGGTAGCGGACGCCCGGCTCGGCGGCGGCGGTGGTGGTGGCGGACGCGCTGTCCGCTTTCGGTGCTGGCTTGTTCTTGCGATGGCTGACCGTCATGGTCACTCAGACTGAGCGGCGAGGATTCCAGCCTGCCTCGAGATACGCCAAACGATGGCCGTCGAGCTCGATGGCTTGAGAAAGACGAGCCGGCCTGATCCGAGAGCGTGGGCTGACGGCCGGGGGTCTCTCAAAGGAAAAGCAGAGCCGGAACCGGTCCCAGATTAAGGGTCACCATGCAGACCCAGCCGAGGACAGCAGGATGAGCTCGATGTCCGGGTCTTGATGCAGCAGCCCTCGAGCTACTTGTGCCGGAGCGCGCGGCGCAGGATTTGCCGCTCGATCAGGCGCCAGAGTGACTTGAATATGCCCGCGCAGGCTGCGATCGACTTTGACGGTGACGCGTGCTGAGGAAGGTGATGTGCAAGAGCACGAAGCGACGATCTCGGGGCGCGGCTGGTGTGGACAGGCGGGATTCAGCGCGCGTGGTGCTGCGATGCGTCGATAGTCGCGTCCACGTAGCTGCTCCTCTTTTGAAGATGGCGACTCGGAGCGCTGCTGAAGTCGAAGTTTTGCAGGTTCCGATGGTGCGACCACAGGTAGACGAGCCGAGGGCGACGATGGCGACGGCAGTGGCGAAGGCGACGGCGGTGACGGATCGATGCTGGAGAGCGCGTCGTGCTGGGTCGGCCGCGAGACGAGGTGGGCGCGGCGGGTCGGAACTCGCTCGAGATTAGGGGATCGCTACGCCAAGAAGGTTCTGTTGTACATCCAATTGATCGCCCCGAGCAGGGTTGACCTGCAGCGACGAGATGGCAGAGCGAGGGTATAGGCAGCCGGCGACAATGGCGACGACGTCGGCGGGGCAAAGGGACCGAACGCGGCGAGCAAGGCTT
The DNA here is from genome assembly GCF_000417875.1 of Pseudozyma flocculosa PF-1. Taxonomy (NCBI): domain Eukaryota; kingdom Fungi; phylum Basidiomycota; class Ustilaginomycetes; order Ustilaginales; family Ustilaginaceae; genus Pseudozyma; species Pseudozyma flocculosa. Next base: position 476,988 of record NW_006920877.1, read on the forward strand.
CGGGTCGCCTTATTCGGTGGAGGGGAGGTTGAGCCGGCCGTCAACAGCGAGAGCAGCGCGACGGGCGGAAATGGTGGAAGCTTGTCAACACGGGAATCGGTGCCGGATCGAGGAAAAAGAGGGCGTGTGGCCTGGGCTAGCCCGCCAGCAGAGGGTAGCGGCCGAGGCAGGCGAGGCCGGGCAAGCGACGCCGCGCGCGCTCTCTCGCTCGGCGGGCCAGCAGGCAGGCCAGACTCTGACTGCCTGTCTGCCTTCGCGTCTCCGACACGGGCCAGGCTCGATCTGGGCCGATCGGGTGGTGCCCCGAGACGACAATCGCAGCACGATGCGGCGACCGCGACGGTAGTGACGGCGACGGCGGCGCAAGGCAAGCCAAGTGAAGGCGTCCCAGCGATGCTGCACAGGAACTACGAGGATGTATGAGGGTCGAGTGGCAGAATAGCGGATGGGAAGCGAGGGGAATGGCGAGACGTGGTGGTGAGCACCGGGTCCTGGCGCTGGGAGCATACCAGTTGGGAGGAGACGACGTGATGGGGCCAACGGGGGGGCTCTCGACGACGGCCTACCCAGAGGCGCCTGAGACCCCCAACTCTTGGGGCGACGGGACAGGCTGGCCAGGGAGGGCAACCCTCGCAACAGCGACCACACTGCTCCAGTGCCTGAGCCCAGAAGTGGGGACCGCTCGTCTGCCGCCTGGCGCCTGCACCTCAAAGCACGCCGCGATCCCTGGCCGAGCTGCGAGCTGGCACTTGGCTGGCAGCCCGATCGTGCTTTTTTCGGTTCTCGGAAAAAAATGGGACCCTGACTCCCGATGTTTTCGCCGGCTCCTCAGTTTTTTCGACGCAGAGAAGGTTGGCGTGTGGAGCAGCAGCCGAAACTTCTCTCGGTGTGCCTTTGCCCACCTTCGACGACCACCTCCAACGACCACTTGGCGACCACTTGGCGACCACTTCTGACGACCACATCAAACGACATCCTCCAGCCACGCACCCATCACACACATACTCATCGGCGCCGCGCCCCTGAAACGCCGACATGCCTTCCAAGAGCGCTGTTGCAGCGGCCAAGGCCAAGCGCGCTGCCAAGCCTGCGCCCGTTCCAGCAGCGACGGAGCCCACATCCGACCTCGAAGGCGGCTCGGCCTCGGATACAGGGTCAGCAGAGGGCAGTGGCGAAAGCGATCTCGAAGACGACAATGAGCAAGCGGATGGGAGCGATGACGACGGCGAAGACGATGACGCTCAGGAGGACGGGGACTCTTCGGTCGCAGGCTCCGAGAACCAAGACAGCGAGGAGGCCGCCGAGGCTGACGACAACGGAGATGCGAGCGAAGGCGAAGGCGAGGGCGACAAAGACGAAGACGAAGATGAAGACGGCGCGGAAGACGGCAGCGACGAAGACGACGGCGGCGATGCGGAGGACGACGAACCAGCGGCCAAGAAGACGTTCCGCGAGCTCGGGGTCCACTCGCAGCTGTGCGAGGCCTGCGAAAAGATGGGGTTCAAGTACGCCACCCCGATCCAGAGCAAGGCCATTCCGGAGGCTCTCACCGGCCGCGATGTCATCGGACTGGCCCAGACGGGCAGCGGAAAGACGGCCGCCTTCAGCATCCCCATCCTCCAGGCGCTGTGGGACAACCCCAAGCCGCTCTTCGCATGCGTGCTGGCGCCCACGCGCGAGCTGGCCTACCAGATCACGCAGCAGATCGAGGCCCTCGGCTCGACAATAGGCGCGCGCTGCGCCACCATTGTCGGAGGCATGGACATGATGTCGCAGGCCATCGCCCTCTCGAAGCGGCCCCACGTTGTCGTTGCCACCCCGGGCCGTCTGCAGGACCACCTGGAAAACACAAAGGGCTTTAGCCTTCGCAACCTCCAGTACCTGGTCATGGACGAGGCCGACCGGCTGCTCGACATGGACTTTGGGCCTGTCATTGACAAGCTGCTGCAGGCGATCCCGCGGGAGCGCAGGACGATGCTTTTCAGCGCCACGATGACGACCAAGGTGGCCAAGCTGCAGCGCGCCAGTCTCAAGAACCCGGTGCGGGTCGAGGTCGACACCAAGTACACGACCGTCTCGACGCTCAAGCAGTACTACCTCTTTATGCCGTTTGCGCACAAGGACACCTACCTCGTCCACCTGGCCAACGAGCAGGCGGGCCAGTCGGTGATTGTCTTTACGCGGACGGTGCACGATGCGCAGCGCCTGTCGATCCTGCTGCGCCTGCTCGGCTTCCCCGCCATCCCGCTGCACGGCCAGCTGTCGCAGTCGGCGCGCCTGGGTGCGCTGAGCAAGTTCAAGTCGGGCGGCCGCTCGATCCTGATCGCCACTGACGTGGCGTCGCGTGGTCTCGACATCCCCGCCGTGGACCTGGTGGTCAACTACGACATCCCGACGCACTCCAAGGACTACATCCACCGAGTCGGACGAACGGCGCGTGCGGGTCGCTCGGGGCGCTCGGTGACGCTGGTGACGCAGTACGACGTGGAGCTGCTGCAGCGGATTGAGGCGGTGACGGGCGAGAAGATGCAGGAGTTCCCGGGGGGCAGCGACAAGGAGGCGGTGATGCTGCTGAGCGAGCGGGTGTCGGAGGCGCAGCGGGCTGCGGTGAGGGAGCTCAAGGAGAAGGGGCTGGGCGGCAACCGCGCGGCTGGCAAGAAGAAGCGGAGGCGCGGCGAGACCGACGACGACGCCATGGACCGCGACGACGACGAGGTTCAGGCGGGCATGCCGCGCGGCGGTGGCGGTGGTCGTGGTCGTGGCGGCGGCAGGGGTGGCAGGGGCGGTGGAAGGGGCGGCTCGAAGCGGGGCCGTCGTTGATGGACGCCTCCAACCCGTGCCCTTGCTCCACCACAAGAGGCTTTCCGGCCACGCCCTTGGCCTGTTCGCCTTTCCACTGCATGTTTCCCCTACCTGTACTTGTAACTCGATCCTCCCCGCATGGCAGAGCATCGCGCTGGGTTCTTCCATCATCATCATCTTGGCGACGAGGTGACGGCCGTCTGCGAGGCGTGGAACGACGCGGTCTGTGCCTTGGCTGCCTGCCGGGAATGCCCTCCTCGCCGGGTCAGCGTCGACAACGTCAACGGCCTCCACAGAGGAGGGAAAAAAAGTGAAGCGGCAAATTGGCCGACAAAAACCCAGCAGAGAGCTGCAGCTCAGAGAGGTTGCGCCCGCGTCAAACATCTTCCTGCTGCACCCTCACCTTCCCGTCCTCGCCGCCGCCGCCGCAAGCATCCTTCCAACACCGGCCCACCTGGCTGGCCCCCTACCCTCCACCTCCTCCTACCGACATGCCATCGGCGGTCACGGTGCAATGCTCGCAGTGCCAGGCCGCACCGGCAAAGTACACCTGCCCGCGCTGCAGCTTCAAAACCTGTAGCCTCGCCTGCTCAAAGGCGCACAAGGCATCGGATGCCTGCTCCCCGCCGTCGACCGCCGACGCCGCCGCCGGTACCGCCATAGCATCCGCTGCATCGCCATTACCTGCCGCGACGGCTGCAGCGGCAGCGCCTGGATCCTCGACCGGCTATGTCCCCCTCTCGCAGTACAACGAGTCGACGCTGTACAGCGACTTCCTCTTCCTCAACAGCATCTCGCGCTCCTCGCAGGCGATCGGAAAGGAGATTGTCAAGATGAACATGCTCCCGCCTCCGCCGGCCGCATCGACACCCGGCGGGCCCAACGCCATCAAGCCGCGGCCCGATCCCACCAGCAGCCTCCGACAGACCAACGCGCAGCGCCAAAAGGAGCAGCTGAGGAAGCAGATTGGCTTCCGCAGGCTCAACATCATGCTCCTCCCCGACGGCATGAAGGCGAGGAAGCTCAACCAGACCACCTGGAACCACAAGGAGAAGGCCATGCGCTACAGCGTCGAGGTCCGCTTCGGATGTGGCACGAGCAAGGGTGCCGAGACGGCGGCGAGCGGGTCCCGCGACGGGCCAGGACCAGCGCCGGCAGCTCAGGATGACGAAGCGAAGGATGCGGTCAAGATCAGCGGGGTGCAGGAGGTCGAGGCGCCTCGTCCCGACAGCAAGGACAGCCAGGATTCCGCCCTCCTCCACCGCGTCGACGGCGAGAGGCCAGTCGACCACATCGTGCTCGACGAGCTGGAGCGCCGCAGCTTCACGCGCAAGGAGATCAAGACGATGCAGTTTGAGCAGGCCGCTTCGACGTCGCAGAAGGCGTGGTACCTCTCGCGCGCGCTGCTGCGCCGTCTCGGCCTGGCGGTTCCGCCTTCGCAGGTCGCGCTCAAGGAGGATGCCGCGCAGCACGCCGACGCGGTCGTCATCACCGCCATGCCGGACGACTGGAGGCTCCTCGTCTCGCTGCACGACCAGCGACTGCGCAACGAGAGCACAACCAGGTACCTCGAGTGGTGGACGCGGAAGCAGGAGTACGAAAAGGCCACTCGCGCCAGGGAAGAGGCCGAGGCTGCGGCTGCGGCGGCCGCAGAGGCGAAAGCGGCAGCTGCTGCAGCCAAAAGGGCAAAGGGACGGGGCTCAAAGGCGCCGAGGTCCAGCATGCCCGGCGTTCCGACGGGCCCAAAATCGATGGCCGACTCCAACGGGGCGCAGCCACAGCCGCCGCTGCAGCAGCCTCAGAGGGAGATGAGGACGTGGGGCGCACCCGAAGCGGCCGTTGAAGCTCAGCAACAGCCAGGAGCTTCGGCATCGTCGCCTCCGGCATCCCTAGCCACGACCTCTGCCGGCCACAACTCCATCATCCCCGCTCATATCCTCTCGCAGCTCTCGTCGCTGCACCAAACTGCTCCACCTCCAGCTGCAGCGCCAGCTCCGGCTGCACGTCTGTCGAAATCGCCACCGATACCCGCCCGCACCGCCTTACCTTCCGTTGCGACCCAATTGGCCCCAGCTGCTGCATCACCCACAGCACCTCCACCGGCTGCCACGGCACCGTCCGGGAGGACGACAGCAGAAGACGCAGCCACGGTGACGACGACGACGACGTCGAAACCCTACCTCGTCGTCCCCTCTTCGCCAGCCAAGACGATCGGCATCGAAAGGCTGCTGCAGACGCTACCGCCCGACTATGCCGTCGTCGAGTACGCCACGCTGCACCTCTGGAACGCGCACGACGTCGACGAGGCGATCGCGCAGGGTCGCATCCGGCTCGTCGAAGCCCGACACGGCGGCGGCGAAGACGGTGGCCATGGTACCGGCACGAGCGCCGCGACAGGTGGAAACGGCGACGAGGTTGATGGTGGTGTGAGGAAGAGAAAGTGGGGCGTCCCTGCAGCCGAAGCGCAAGCGGAAGAGGGGGACGAGAAGAAGGTCAAGACCGATCCGACACGCGCTGCCCCGGCGAGTGTACCTTCGTCCTCGGTCGGCGGCGGGCAGAAGGGCACGTTGACCGCCTTGGTCGCCTACGACTCTTCTTCTTCGGACATCGACGAAGACGAGGAGGCGGAGGAAGACGAGGATGAGGGGAGAGAAGACGCGGGATCGACAGAAGACGTATCGACATCGACGTCGGGCGGCCTCGCGTCGTTGGCGAGGTCGATTGGGTTTCATGTCGGTCCGCCTTCTCGGTCCCTCGTCTCGCCTGCACCCGCGCCGGGCGCAGAGACAGAGACGGCGATGCCGATGCCGACGCCTTCTTCGGTCCCCACCGACGCGGAACGGAACGCCGAGCAAGCGATGGCGACGTACTCCATCCTCCAAGGCGTCGATGGCGAGGAGGATATCGATTTCGACGATGACTGATGCCGCTGCTACCGGTAAGCCGCGCGGAGCGGCCGAGGCAGGGCGGTGCGGAGAAGACGCAGGTCATGGGGGATGAGGAACAGATGCAGATGCGAGGGCGAGATGCGGAGTACGAGGGAAGCAACGAGGCGGGACGGGACGATTGTGCGAGGTGGATGCGGGGCGGCGGGAAAGGACGTAGCGAAGGATTAGACGGTGACGCAGAGAACCGAGCGGGCGGAGAGGAGCAGGGCGATGTGGAGCGAGAGCAGCGTCGAGGTAATGGCCAGGTCGAGCGAGTACGGTTTCGATATCGCCCTTTGATATCGGTATCGCAGAAGCCGTAATCAATCGTGCCCCGGGGGCAGAGATATCAGTGACCATACCAGAGCCAAGGCTGCGCGCGAAACGCAAAACACGCTGTCGCTCGTAGACTCACGATACGGCGACATCGCTCAGCGCCAGGGTGAAGACGGGGTACCACGTGGCTACCGCTGCACGCTCCCCGTGGCGGAAGCAGACGAGGTCGAGGCTCAGGCACTGCTCGACCGGGTCGGGCGAAACGCGTGCATCGACCATGCGAGGGTGCAATAGCATAGCGTCAGCGGCGTTGCCTCAAGCCGGCGATCGCGTCGTCACGTTATAGAAAGGAGTGTAGGGGCCAAGTTCACTCACCTTTCCGACGCAGAGGACGACAGCGAGCAAGATCCGGACGAAGATGGGATCCAGCTCGATGCCCGTGGCGATCCAGATGGCATCGGCGATGGCGTCGCCGAGCTGCGACTGAGCGCCCCTCTGTCGGATGCGGCGCAGCATCAAGCCGGAGCCCGACCGGCTGCTCACTCCCTCGGGCCCCGGCCCCAGACTGAGTCGTCGTGGCAAGCGCGACACGGGCGCCGCAGGCGCGCCGACCCTGTCCCCTCCGCTCTCGGTCGGGCTTGACGGCGACCACTCCTCAAAGGGCGATCGACGACGGTACAGCGCAAGCAATTCCGCCGCTGCGTCCTGAGCGTTCTTGCAGATGAGAGTGCAGAGGATGATCCCGATCAGCCTTCATAGACGATCCCGTGTTGATGCCGTCACGGTCCCATGGCGGACTCACCTCGTCGGCAGGCTCTGGGCCCGACGCCAGGATCTGCAAGATCTCGTGGCAGTTTGGCCGCTTGGCCGGATCCAGATTGAGCAACCTTTCGAGGAGCCTGATTAGCTTGGCAGGGCGTTGCCGCCGCAGCGCTGTACCCTGCGAGCTCATGGAAGCGCGGTTGAAGCCGCGGTAGGCTAGCATCTCGTCGCGCAGGCGGTCGACGTCATCTACCTGCGAGTAAGGCAGGTGGAAGAAGAGCAGCAGGTGCAAGATCATGCCTACTCGTTCCCAACGGCGAAGCCAGGACCCAGTCAGCGGGTCCCCCGACTTGATCGCGGGCAAAGGAGGCCACTTACCAAGTGACCAGATGTCGGCCTTGCTGGAAAGCTCGCTCAGCTTGCCCGTCGAAGGATCCGTCGTGAGCGTCTCTGGCGACATGTACTCCATCGTCCCCGTGTGACCAGAGCGCTGCCGCGTCCAGTTGTCGTGGAGCAGCATGCTGGATCCAAAGTCGCTCAGCATCGCCCGCGGGATGAGCGCGTCATCGTCCCAGTGCAGCAGCACGTTGCCCGGCTTGATGTCGAGGTGGAGGATGCCGCGATCGTGCAGAAAGCCCAGGCCGCTCGTCATGTCGTGCATCAGGCTGTAGATCTCGTCGTCTCGAAGCAGGTGGACGCCAACACCGGAATCAACGCCGCTCGCAAAGGACGCTGGAAGCACCGTATTCGCACCAATGGCCGCCGCACTCCTCTGATCGCCGCCCACCTGTGCCGCCTCCCTCTGAGCTCGACGCTGTCGGACCGCCGCCTTCAGCTTCTCAAGCCTCGCACGACTCGGCTGGGCAGAGGATCGGTTGCTGCTCTCTCCGCCGGCGGTAGCCCCCCTTCCGGACGCAGCCGGGCTGTTGGCATTGCTCGGACGCGGAGACGCGTTGGCAGCTTCACCGGATCTCGCCGAGACCCAGTCGGCGAGACTGCCGCCGTTGGCCGCCATCATGAGGACGTGAAGCGTCGGCACGCGGGGCGCAAAAGCGCTGACCTGGCAGCTCTCGATCCATGCGTGCTGGTAGTGGATGAGGTGCGGGTGGTGCAGTGACTCCATGAGGTGGACCTCGTTGAGAGACTTGAGCAAACTCTCGGCGTGGTCGCCTACGGGGATCTTTTTGATGGCGTACCGGCCGAGCTTGTTGCCGTTGAGGACGTGCTGGCAGAGGAAGACGGTGCCTCGAGCTCCCCTTCCCAGCTTCTTGATCTCGACAAAGAACCTCGCATAGTAGCCGTCGGCCTCTGTGCCAGGACCCAGCGGCTGAGAGCCCGAGGCTGAGGCGCCAGAGCCCCGGGGCGATGTGTAGCCCGCGTCGATTTCGGGCGTTGCGCAGCGCGAGCTGTCTCCGCTGTCGACAAACCGGCGGTGGCCCAGTGGGGGTGACGGAGGGCGGGTATCGGTGCCGTTGCCCGGGACCGACGAGGCCTGAGCTAGGAGGCGGAAGTAGTTGGGTGCAATGTAGGCCGGCGTGTCCCTGTCGAACCGATCTGCATGTCCAGCATCCTCGATGGGGGGACTGGTGGGCAGCGGCCGCAGGCAGGCTGGACAGAGCACTGACTGAGGAACGATGGGAGCTGCGCCATCGTCGTTGTCGCTTTCCGCACCGTCGGACAAGGCTGGATGAGCGGTCGAGGGAGGGTAGAAGGGGATGGCCTGCTGTCCGGCGCTGCCTTGGCGTACACGCGCCAACGCCGAGCTCTGCGAATAAGTGCTGGAAAGAGGGAGTCTCGACTGCATGGACAGCGAGTTGGACGAGGGGTCGTAGAGGGCGGCATGGTCGCGGCTGCGGCACGATACGATGCGGTGTAACACGAAGATGTTCGAGGCGACGGCGGGTCAGTGCCCCGGTGTTTCGGCCGGGGGAGTCGGGCAACGGCCGTAGCACTTACGTTCGGAGGATGACCTGCAACTCGTGCGGCCGATGGGCTGGGATGAGGTCCATCTTGCAAGTGTGGCCTGGCTACGGCGAGCAGAGGATCCCGTTACGACATGGAGACGGTGCCAATGCCTGCTGGGGCTAAAGCTCGACGGGGCAGCGAGCTGAGCCGGGCCGCTACTCTGGCCGCCGTCTGCGGTTCTGATCAGCGTTAAGCAGGATTCGAGGCAGCGCGGGCAGAGTTGGTCTCAAGGCCCAAGGTCGGGGGGGACAGAACAGTGGTAGAGGGCAGTAGGGCTTAGCGGTGGTTGGCGAGCTGTCGTGGTTGCTGTTGTTGTTGTCGAGGAGGAGGTGATGATGATTTTGGTGGTGGTGGCGGTGGTGGCAAAGACGAAAGGAGGGAGGCCCACTCATGACTATTGGTGGTCCGAGCGCGAGGCCGGGTGTGGCCATGCAGGCAGGCGAGGCCAGGCCAGACCAAGCCACGACGGCCAGGCCGAGGCAGCCTCCACACACGGCAGGCCATGTCGATACGCTGCGCCGCGCCGCGTCTGCCTCGTCGGTACCCGCACCGCTCAACAGAGTAGTCCCTCCCCTGCCTGTCGATGGCCAGCCTCCGGGCGTGCCGACCAGATACAACAGCACACGGCGGTACCCATCGAACGCGAAGAGTCATGCTAGTATCTTCGATTCCATGTAGAGGCGTACGAGTTGCCAAGCGACCGTGAAGCTGGCATCCACACCTCCTTCCGTCCAGGCGCGCAGGCTGACCTCGCCACGCTCTCGCCAACCCGCGCAAATCCTGGGTCGATCGGGCCAAGAAACACGACGCCGCATCACTTGAGGTTGATGGTGACGCCCGCCAGCGTTCCAGGGAGCTCGGCGTTGCCAGCGGCGTACAGATAGTAGACGCTTCCCAGCGAGATGAGCACCAAGACCAAGCCCGTGGTGCCGAGCAGCACAAACTCGGTCGACACGTCCTTCTTCTCGCAGGCAGCTCCCGCCTGTCGTCGATGCCGTCGCCGATCAGCGCGGAACGCAGAAGTTAAGAGGGGAGAGCATACCGTCAGCAAGGCAAGCGACGTCCGGGGCCGCCGCGTGCATCATCCCAGATACTCACCCAGTACGTGGTACGGCCCTTTTCCTTGGTAGCCTGGCACTGGCATCGCCAGCACTTGCGCCCGCCCTTGCTCGTCTGCCTGGCCTTGCCGTGGCCCGAGCAGCTGTTGCTGGCCTTCTCGAGCTCCTTCTGGTCGGTGAAGCAAGAGGCGATCAGGTTGACCGGCTTCTTCTTCTTCGACGAACCAGCCAGACCGGACGGCGAGGCGCGCCTCAGGAAAGGCTCGAGCAGCGAGCCGGAAGGCACCGCAGAACGCTTGCCCAGTCGCGCCTCGTTGTCGTTGAGGATCAACGCGATCGAGGCGTCCCGGCCTTGCGCCTGGGATCGCGAGCGGAAGGCGTCTGCGAGCTCCTCGAGGGCCTGCTGAACTACCTTCTTGGCCTTGGCATACTCGATGCTACCCGCACCGTAGGCCGCCTCCACGTCGCCCAGGCCCTGGATGCGAAGAGGCTGGAAGGCGAGGTCGTCTTCAGTCTGCCCGTCGGAGCGGATGCGGTCAAGCAGTCCGTGGACCGCCTCGAGCTCAGCCTGCACCGCATCAAAGGCGGCGCTCTTCCGGTCCTTGACCAGGTTCTGGAGGTCGGACCACCAGTGCGATGCTCGCTGAGCTGTGGCTTCGACCGACGAGCTCATCAGCCACGAGGCAGCACCCCCGATGGCGTGCTCGACGCCTGTGGCGAGCGAGCCCAGCCCCTGCAGGAAGTTGGCGCTGAAGTGGTTGAGTGCTCCATCGTTGAGGCGCAGCGTGTTTTGCAGGTCGCCGAAGTAGGAGCTCAGCAAAGCATCGAAGGACTCCGAGGAGGGAGAAGTGACCATCTCGTGGGTGGCACCAATGCTCGAGGGCACAGCGTCTACAAAGAAGAGACCGGAAGCACGCAGAAAGGCAGCGTCAGAAACAGCACAAATGGCAAGGTGAGCGAGGAGAGCACGCCAATACTCACCGGCATCGGCGCCGTGCATGAGGACAAACAGCCTGTTCTTGCTGCTGTCGATGCTGCCGTCAAAGAGGCGCTCGACGGAGGCCTTCTGGTCGAAAGCGAGCGCCTCGTTGGCTGCGTCTAGCTTCAGCACGTGGTCCCAGATCTGGCTGCGTCCAGAGCGAGCGCCGTTGTACGTGACATCGAGGTGGTCGGAGAGGATCTCGTTGGCCTCTGCGGCGTCGATCGAGATAGGTGCAGCCTGGGACGACGAGGTCGAAGACGAGGACAGAAAGAGGGTCGTCTTGGCCGAGGCCGAGGCCGCCAACAGCGTGCAGGATAGCAGGCTGAGCTTCATCCTAGATCGTCAATCTCCCCGTGTACTATGACTGAGTTCGCGAGCGGCGAAGAGGACGGGGTGGTTAATGAGACGGGTGACGGGCGGTGAGAGGGTGGCGCGGAGGTGGTGGTGGAGATGGCGGCGGTGTTGCTTGCGTTGGCGTGTGCGAGCTGGCGGCAGGGGCCCCTGTCGACGGCTGCCTGTGGCCCTGACCCTTTCATCGCGGCCCCGCCTCACCCGATTTCAATCGATCTCGAGGCGCCTCCTCCCGACGAGGCCCGATCGCCTTAGCCGTGTGGCTGGGAGGCGCACGCACCAAAGCTCAGTTGACGTTGGGAGACAGGCTCCAGGCAGGGACAACCACGGCAAGCCCTCTGGCGCCCCAGGGACGAAAAGAAGGGAGCCGCAACGGCCATGGCAGAAGGTATGGAGGGAGGACGCCGAATGGTGACGAGGTATGGGCCGTGCGCGGGCTGGTCGACTAAGATTACAACACGGGAAGTGCGGAGCTTGGGGTCAAGACAATGGTCAGGCCGGGACTGGTACAGGGACGCAGAGCGGATCGCATGACCGCTGCGTAGCAGTCGACCGTCGATGCGAGGTGCTGGGTAGTTGATGCGACGCTCGAGGGGTCAAGGTGATAACGCTGGAGAAGAATGGTGATAGCCTTTCGTGAGCGCTCTCTGGCGGCAGAAACTGACGCTGGCGCTCAGCAGGCAGACGGAGGGGGGGCTTGGATAGGCTTGTGCAAAGAGCCGACGCCACGCAAAGCTCAGAGAACATGGCCACCGAAGGCCTTTGCTTTGGAGCTCGCCGATCGCCCGAGACCCGCTCCCGGCTGGGAAGCTTCCCCCGGTGCGCCCGCTGCACCACCCATCGAGGCTTCGTCGGTATCGCTGCCATCCTCCGACGACTTGGTCATGCAACCGCCCGTGTCGGTCTTGTGGTGCCGATTGAGGGCGTCGAGCCTTGCAAACGTCTTGCCGCAGTGCTCGCAGGTGTGGGGCTTGATGTTGAGGTGGAGGTTCTGATGCCGCTTGCAATCGTGGGCACGCGCGAAACTCTTGCCGCAGCCTGGCCATTCGCACTTGAATGGCCGCTCGTCGGCGTGCGACCGCAAATGGCCGCGCAGATTGTACTGGCGGGTGACTGTTGACAGCAGGCCAGGAAGGAAGCGGCACAATGGTTGGAACGACGATGTGAGCAGAGCTTTAGATGATGCCGCCAACTTTGATCCAGGCGCCAGGGCATAGGACGGCACTCACAAGTCGAGCCACAGCCAGGCACCGGACAGCTGAAGAGGGCTTCGCCCTTCCGCCGCGAGGCCGAAGCAGCCTGCGTCGCCTGGCTCGTCACCACGGGCACGGGAGGCGCCGATATGAACGAGGTGCTGCCCGGTGAAGCCACACTGAAAGCCACCGAGGCCGAGCGTCCGCTCAGGCTGGTATACGTCGGCAGAGCGGTGCTCGAATACTGCTCCGCCGCCTCTGTGGCGCCACCGGGCTGTCCGGGAAGCGGCGAAAAGGACGCACCGTGCGCCGGTGAGGCCGAGCCTGTTGCCGACGCGACGCTGCTGTTCGAGGCGTTTGAGCTCCAAGATTGGTGACGGTCGTGCCCGACACGGTAGGGATGGGCGCGGGCGCTGCCAGACGAGTAGAGCGAGGTGCTCGGCAGGTTCGAGCCGGCACTGCTGCCCGAGACGGTCCTCCCGGTCACTGGTGGTGCCAGACCGCCATCCGGTGCCGTGATGCTGGTGAGGAAGTCGTCGTTGGGCAACAGGCCCGTACCGAACCGCGAGAGGTCCTCGGACCGTGCGCCTCGTCGATGACCACCGCCGGCGCTGCGCGGGCTGTGCGACCGCCGAGGTTGCAAGCCTTCCGCCTGCGATGAGAAGTTGAACATGCCCGTCGATTGCTGTTGTCGTTGTTGTTGTTGTTGCTGCTGCTGCTGCTGCTGCTGCTGCTGCGATGGCGCGGGGCTGCCATTGGTCAGCGGGAATCTCCAGCCCTGGTTGAGCTGCATCGCCGGGGCGGGCTGGGCCGCGTCTGACGATCTGAGGTCCATCGTGGTGTCGCCGCCCGACTGACCACGCCCCTCCTGGTCGGCCGGTGCAGAGATGGCGAAGCCGGGGTTCTGATATGGAAGCGTCGATCCGACGTTGGCGTCGGCGTTCGTACTGCTGGAGTAGCTCGCTGCCGTCATGACGGGGTTGGGGGAAGCCGTCGATGACGCGCCGTTCAGCAACGAAGGATCCATCGTGTTGGCCTGCGCCGGCACGTCGAAGTGCACCGGCATGACGGTTGATGTCTCCCCAAGCGCTCCTATATTCGACGCCTTGTCAAAAGTCGGCCACCCTTGTGTACCATCTCCGCCGGACGTGCTGATGTGATCGAGCATCCGCAGCCATTCCGGATCGCTGCCTAGGCCGGCTATCGGCGAGCGTGGCCCGACGTCAGACGTGGACCGCTTGCGGAAGCCGCTCGAGGTGGGCGAGTCGAACCGCGGACCACCGGCGAACCCCATGTCGACGTCGAGGCGCAGGAATTGGCGGATACGGTCGTACGAGTCCTGCCTCTTTGCCTGACTGGACCACTGGCCCTGGCCGTACGCCGTTTTGCTCGGGCTGCCAGAGAGCTCGGCGTACGTCGTCTCAGAGCCATCGCCGTAGCCGCCAGGTCCCAGCGTCGTCTGTGGCGGCTGCATCTCGGACATTGCCGAAGCGGTGTTGGTGTTCACACCAGCATCGCCGCTGACACCGGCGTAGGAGGGTGTGGAGTAGCTTTCAGGCTCCATCGACCACGTCATCGAAGTCGGTTGCTGGACTGCCGGTCGTGCTCCGGGCATTGTCTGTGCGGGGAGGGAACCCATCTGCAGTTGAGCAAGGAGATGCTGGAACCCGGTCCCGGAGCCCTGCCTGCCGGCGGCTTTAGGCGTCGACGGCGACGGGGCCATGACCTGGATGCTCGGCATGTCCTCGGCGGCAGCCATCGTCGTATCTGACACCGAGACGGTCGGTATGCCGAGGGTGAGCTGCGGCGGCGTCGGCGCGTTTGCCGTCAGAGTGGGCGGCTGCGCGGGCTGACCGTGCTGCTGCGTCGACGTGAACGAGGAGAGGCCCGGATGAGCGTCCGCCAGCGAGCCTCCGCCGTAGGATGCCTGCGCTTGGGACGGCACTAGCGATGGGCTGTTGGAATGCGAGAAAAACGAAGCATTTGAGGCCGTCTCGGCGGCATCTTGATCAAGCGTGGGGGCGAAGTGGTGACCATTGTCGTCCAAAGAGATCTGTCCGAGCTGGCCAAGGGACTGGAGCGGGGTCGTCAGGGAGAACGACGGGGGACTGACGGCCTCGGAGCCAAACGAAGAGCTGCGGTGGTGGCTGCCAGGCGAGCCCGCCAATGCCAGCGGGCTGGAGAAGGGGCTGGCTGCGGCGGCTTCTGCGTTGGGGTCTCGAAACTGCCTGGCCTGGTCGAGCGATGAGCCCGTACTCGGACCGCTCAAGGAATCGCCGACCAAGTGGCCGGATCCGTCTCCAAGGAAGGCATTCTGGACGAGGCCGCTGTAGCCGTCGGCCGAAGAAGGGTCGTAGAAGGTGTCGGACCTCTCCTGCTTGACCGGATCTGGGAGAGCCAGGTCCGCTGGCTTCATCTCCCGACCTCGCAGCAAAGTGCGCCGCTGATCTGTGCTATGTGCAGCTGGGGTCCTCGAGGTTCGCTCGCACGCGGTATTGCAGTCAGGAGAGGTTGGCGCGGTCGAGAGACTTTCGTCGGAAGCAGTGAAGGGGAGGCTGTGCGCGTGTATCGAAGAAGACGAGGATCGACGCGAGGATGATGGGGAGGTCGAGGAGACGTCGAAGTCAGAAGATGGAAACATCGGCTAGAGGATGGACAGGGTAGCTGGAATCCGGCGTAGCGATTGGAATGCTGTGATGATCTCGCCCGATCGGCGACGACGAGGCGCGAGGAAGATGCGGAAAAGTGTCCGAGAGGAAGGCAGTTGGGGTGGGTCGCGGAGGAGGATGCAGCCAAGAGGGCGAGCACCGAGAGGCGATGCGCTTATAACCAGGCCCTCGGACTGGATGCCACCGCCAGAAGCATTCGAGCTGCAGATTGGCAATGGCTGGCCAGATGCTGATGGAGGTTTGGCGTGGTATTCGTAGCAAGCATGTCTCTTCAAGCACTCACCGAGTCTGGAATCGGCCGGTCGCAACACAGATCGGAGTGGTCCAGCGTGGTCTGCGGGAAGGGATGCTATGTCAAGGAGGTCCGAGGCCCGCTGCTGACCATGTGATGGCCGTGTGAGGCGAGGATGCGGACTCAGATGCGGATGCGGCCCCCTTGGCGGCGTGTTGATCTGCCGGCGGCGCTCTGTCTGGCTGGCCTTGGACGTTCGGAAGTAGGGTGGCGAGGCGGCAGGCGAGGTGCCGGGCTGCTTCGGAGGACGGCAAGAGACACAGGCCTGCAGCTTCGACCCGCGGCGAGCAGCGGAGTACAGGCAGGATGCGGCCTCAGAGGAAGGGTATCTTTGGGTTCCGGAGGGTCTCGAGCGTGGTCAGGCCAAAGGGTGGGAGAAAGGATGTGTGCAGAGCGATGGATCGCTGGCCTGCCGACGGGCTGGCTGGCTGGCTGGCTGGCTGTGGCTACCGGCGGCGTGCGGCGGCAGAGATCCTCGAGAACAAGAAACGAGGGTTGCCGAGAGCGACGGCGGTTGGTGGATGCGGCGGCGGGCAGAGGGACAGAATGGGGTGGTAGGATGGCCAGGGAAGGATGTGAAGGAGCGAGTCACGGCTGAGCCCGAGGCCAGGCGGAGGTCGGTTGAAACCAGAGCCAGGCCAGGCCCTGGCCTGGCACACAAACGGGGCGCGCCCGACCACGCAGCGGGAGGCCTGGCGGTCGGCTCGGGCGCAGCACAGATCGCCAACCCGAAAAAAAGAAGCAGGCAAGCAAGCGGCCGCCGCATCATCGTCGTCGAAGGCGTGCGTTCGCATGCAACCAGGTGGTGGTGGCAGCTGCACACCGCCGCTTGGGGATCTGCGATGGTATCTAGCTGTCATGGGTTCGGCACGAGCGCGAAACAAAGGCTCAGCCAGCAATCCGGGTCACTCCACGCCAGCAGCAGACCGACAGAGATCAAGAACCAGATGGTCGCCCGTCTCCCTTGCGCACCCCTCCATCTGTCGCACATACGCCTTCGTCTCTTTGGAAAGCCAACGTCCTCAGAAGGGACCGAGCCGGTCAAGCCGCAGGCGAGCTCGGACAGATGGCCAGCCCTCTTCAGAACCCTTGATCCCTGCGCCTTCGCGCGATTCGGACCGTCGGGCAAAAGGCGCAGACTCTTGCTCTGGGCCTCGCGACTTCTTGTCACTACGTTGATGGTCTGCTACGCCCTCCCTCGCCTCCGGCAGCTCTTGGTCGGGCGGAGACAGATTGGGGCCGATTCCACGGCCCGACTCAGCGCCGGATCATCGCGAGGATGCTGCCCATGTTTACCCGTTGTTCGAGAGGGCTGCACGACCCATGTGGGCCACCGTTGTCGCGTCCACGGCAGCAGGGGCTCCTACGGGATCTTCCGTACGAGGCACCGCCGGATGGACTGTTGCGACCGCAATCCTAGCCTGACTACTGCCTGTTCGGCGGGGTTATCTGATATCGGAGTCCACGCTTCATGGTCGTACGGCGTGGGCGTCGACGTCGTCGTCGGAGATCCACGTCCTCATCTTCGTGCCCGAAGACAGCACAGCCTTGGGCCGAGGCGGTGCTGTACCGCGTTTTGGGGTGCGACCCCCGCGGCTGCCACGAGATCGAAGGGAGGGACAGCGGGGCGAGGAGCCGTTTACGTCGCCAGGATGAGCAGGGAGCGTCCTGCCAGCTGCCGTAGAAGAGGTGGCTGGCACGAGCCCCTCTGACGATGCTCTCACGGCAACAGCAGGGAAGGCCCGGTATGGCTTGCCAAGGAGGGTGCAAGCCAGAGTGAGTGTTCGCCGACCGACGACGAGTCGACATCAATCCGTAATGGCAGCGAGAT
The DNA here is from genome assembly GCF_000417875.1 of Pseudozyma flocculosa PF-1. Taxonomy (NCBI): domain Eukaryota; kingdom Fungi; phylum Basidiomycota; class Ustilaginomycetes; order Ustilaginales; family Ustilaginaceae; genus Pseudozyma; species Pseudozyma flocculosa. The sequence continues at coordinate 494,096 of NW_006920877.1, forward strand.
GGAACAAACCGTGTGCGAGGCTCGTCGAGGCTGCGGTCGCGGAGTCGACTCTGGAGCTCAGCCTGCCTACGCGCTCGGGATGGCAGGCGAACCCTAGATTGTGGTACGGTGAGGGGAGGGCCGCTACATCGCCTTCGATCGCTCCCGGTCTCCTCGCAGCTCCCCACGAAGCCTCCAGGGCTCGTGTTGATGGCGGCGGCAGATAGAATATGCGGCTTGATCCGCGCTACTTTGGCTCGAGCACCTACCGACTGCGAGAGTAGTGCCTCCTGGACCACCTCTGCGCTGTCGGTCGCCCGCAAAAGAGGCGGGCGAGCAAGCGACGCGGCCCAATTCGACATCCGAGAGCCCCAGCATCAGAGCAAGGGAGCCAGCCGGGGGAGCCGTGAGAGCACGCCGTCATCCTGGACGGCTCGAGTGGGGAAGGAGGAAGCAAGCAAGCAAGCAAGCAAGCAAGCAAGCAAGCAAGCAAGCAAGCAAGCCCGATGGCGGCAGAGCCGATATGTTTGCCAGTCGGGCCAATCGACCTCGCACGGATGCCTACAACGTTGCCCGCCCTGCCCCTGTGCCGGGCGAGGGATTTTGGGGGCGCAGCGCCGGGAGCGGGGGGACGGACCTCGCAGGCCCATCTCCCAACTTTTGAGCGCGATGCAAGCAAGCAAGCAAGCAAGCAAGCAAGCAAGGCCGAAGGCTGGCACGGCCGCCGCCTCTCCGCCACCACCTGCCCATCCGATGACCTCTCTGCCTTTCTTGACATGAAAGGGAGGGCAGCGATGCTCGGCGGCTTAGGAGGTTCCCTCGCCTGCTTCGTGGAATGCCATCATGCCATCGTCAGAGCGCCCGCTGGGCCGTTGCTGGAACGGTATTCGGTGGAGGGGCCCATCACATGATGCTTGGGAAGCAGGCGGACGGGCCCGATGCAACAGGCCAGGCCAGGCCAGGCCAGGCTTGGGCCGGTTTGTATTCGGCCGTCTTTTTGAAATGGACTTCAAGCTTGAAATCGATCGCCCCGCCTCGACCTCACCTGTTGGGCCAGGCAGGCCTGCCCGTGGCTGGCTCAGCTCGCCAGCCCAGCAGGCCCCGGCTAGGAAAAAAATCAAACACTCAGCGCCGGAGAGAAAGGGCCTGGCCCTGGCCCTAGCCCTGGGCCTGCTGGCTCGCCAGGAGGCGGCCCCCCGCCCGTCCGCGCCGTTTTGGCCGCCACGCTACCCTGGCGCCTGGGCTCTCTGTAGGCCGGCCGGCGTGGCTGGCTGGCTGGCTCGCCCGTTCAGCCGCCGCCGACGCCTGGCTGCTGCTGGGTTGGGATGCTCGCGCGGGAGGCGGTTTTTTGGGTTGGCTGGCGGTCGACACATCCCCCCCCCTCTACCTTCCGCACCCACGTCCATCGTCCCGACCCTTCCCTTTCCCCGTTCTCTGCGTCTCATCCACCTTCAGCTCTTCGTGCACTACCAGCAGAGGCCGCTCGCATCAGACCTCTGACCTCTGATCCTCGGTTCAACGGGAATCCACACCGCCGACTCGCCGTCCCAGCCAACCCCCCCCCCGCCTTGCAATCACAGACCACCATGTCCGGCGCTCAGGAGATCGGCAGGTCCAAGGGAGGCGACGCCATCGCCCCGACCCCGCAGAACACCCCTCTCAGCAACGCCCCGCTGACCCGAGAGGCCCTCTCGCGGCCCACTGTCGGAACCATTGGCGAGGAGGATGAGAGCGCCCAGGGTGAGTCGGTGCGGCGAGCGACGGTCTGGACGTGTGTGGCGGAGGGGCCGATCCGGCCCAGGAGAGGGCTTTGGCTTTCTGTGGGATTTCCTCGCGAGGCATTGGTCCAGGGAGCGTGCTGCAAGGGCGCTCTATCTCGCTCTCGCAGCGCCACTCCTTGTCTGGCCGCCGTCCATTTCAGTGCATGGACCACATGCCGGGAGCCCCGCTCTTGACCCCTCGTTTCGCAAACCGGAGCGGCTCACTGACTTCATCTTCCACCGCTATTCTTTGGTGTTGACCTCCCGCAGACGTCGCCGCCGCTCTGCAGAGCAACCCTGCCCTCGCCGGCATGATCCAGGACAAGCTGACCAGCCTGGTCGGAAGGTCGTCGGGCTACATCGAGTCGCTCCCTTCGCACATCAGGCGCCGCGTCGAGGGCCTCAAGGGTGTCCAGGTCGAGCACACCAAGATCGAGGCCGAGTTCCAGAAGGAGATCCTCGAGCTCGAGAAGAAGTACGCCGAGAAGTACCGCCCGCTCTACGAGCGCCGCGCCGCCATCATCCAGGGCAAGAACGAGCCCAGCGAGGACGAGGTCAAGGCCGGCGAGGCCGTCGACCAGGACGACGAGGACGAGGACGAAGAGGAGAAGAAGGAGTCGCTGGCCGCCGCCACCGCCCCCGCCGACGCCGCCAAGGGCATCCCCGAGTTCTGGCTGACGGCGCTCAAGAACCACATTGCGCTCTCGGAGCTCATCACTGAGCGGGACGAGGAGGCGCTGCGCCACCTCGTCGATGTCCGCATGAGCTACCTGACCGAGCAGGCCGGCTTCAAGCTCGAGTTCGAGTTTGACTCGGCCAAGAACGAGTTCTTCTCCAACCAGCTCCTCACCAAGGCCTACTACTACCAGGACGAGGTCGGATTCTCGGGAGACCTGGTCTACGACCACGCCGAGGGATGCCAGATTGACTGGAAGGAGGACAAGGACCTCACCCACAAGATCGAGACCAAGAAGCAGCGCAACAAGAACACCAACCAGACGAGGACAGTGAAGCGCTCGGTTCCCGTCGAGTCGTTCTTCAACTTCTTCTCGCCGCCCAAGCCCCCCAAGGACGGCGAGATCGAGGACGACGACGCTGACCTCGACGAGTGAGTTCCATCCGACGGATATTGGCCGCGCCCCGCCCTCGCCCTCGCGACACCCCGCATGTGCAGAGACGGGCGGATCGGGAACGACGCTGACCCCCTGTCTCCTTTCATGGCTTCTTTCGTGTCTTTACCGAACGTGCCTCCACCCCTGCAGGCTCGACGAGCGCCTGGAGCTCGACTACCAGATCGGCGAGGACCTCAAGGACCGCATCATCCCGCACGCCGTCGACTTCTTCACCGGCAAGGCGCTGCAGTACGAGGACATGGACGACCTCGACGACGGCGACTTCGAGGACGACGACGACGACGAGGATGAGGACGACTACGACGAGGACCAGCCCGCCCGCCGCTCGCAGCTCGGCGCGAGCGCCGGATCCCAGCTGGGCGCCAGCGCCGGCTCCCAGCAGCAGGAGTGCAAGCAGCAGTAGGGCGAGAGGGCCCTTTCAGGGGGGCGAACGACCGCCGTAACGATTCAGCCGGCTACTCATCCATAATCTCGCACGCCATGATGTGCTCGCTTTCTCCGCCACCGTCCTCTCCTCTCCCATCCTCTCCCGTTGCCGTTCCCGTCCTCGCTAGAGATGCTTTTGTCGCCCTCGTCTCCCCTTTGCCCGGCCCTCTCGGGCTGGGGAAAATGCCTCGTCAGCTTCGGCCCCACTGGCTGCTCGTCGATCAAATGTTTCATTTCCTCGTTTCTGAAAGCCACTCGGGGTGAGACCAGAGCAGGTGGTGATCACTGGTGAGCAAGCGTCAAGGTGCTCCAGCTGACTGGCTTTGCTGCGGCCTGCAACGTGTAGGGGAAGGGCAGACGCATCCGGCAGGCCAGCCTTCTGCTCATAGGAGGGAGGGCTGGATCGAGTGCTCGACTGATCCGGGCCGAACAAAGAGGCGTGGGGAAACTCTGTTCCCTGCTGCTCGTCCATGTGCACAGAAGCGAGCAGGAGCGCCAGCACAATCTTGAATATGCTGTTATGCCACGCCTCCACCGTGGAGACACCGATCAGGGCTGAAGTCGGAAAAGGTGAGAAGGTCCATGGCTATCCATTCACTCGTGACGCGGAAGGAAGCGGAAAAAACAAGCAGAGCGAGGCGGGCAACGAGTACAGAAGACGGACAAAGAGGCTGGAGATGGAGGCTGGGGCTGGGGCAGCGGCAGGGGCAAGAGTGAGAGGCGACGGCAATCTAGACGAGGTAGAGGGTATCAATGAACCGGCTCGCCAGCTCGCCAATGACCATGCCGGCACTGACGCCCGTTCCAAGACCGTAGAGGGCCTTCATGCTGCCCTCCTTTCCTCCCTCCTTTTTGCCGGCCTTCTTGCGGGCCTCGGCCGTCACTTGCTTGAGGTCGCTGATGAACTCGTCAACGACGGGGACAGTCAGTCGGGTGACGGCGATGTGGATGGCGGAAATGTCGCCGCTGAGGCCGTTCATGTGCCAGCCGCGCGCCGACATGCCGTCGCCGACGTCGTAGATCGACACCGTGGTGCCGGGCCGCGATGCAAACGCGACGACGCTGACGAGCGGCTTGCCGAGGACGTAGAGGTCCGGCACCTCTGTCTCGATGCGCGAGGCGATCGTCTTGGCGGCGCCGACAATGTCGCGGCAGCTCTGGGTGTAGCCCGATTCGCCCAGCTTCATCATGGCCGTCCAGGTGCCCGCGATGATGCTGCCCGGCCGCGAGCCCGAGAGCGTCGGGGTGGCGTAGACGCCGCCCGGCCAGTCGGTCTTGACGTAGTACTGGAAGCGACGCAGCTCGCTGGTGCGGTAGAGGATCGTCGAGAGGCCCTTTGGCCCGAAGCCGTACTTGTGCGTGTCGCACGAGATCGACGTGACGCCCTCGACGCGGAAGTCGAACGGCTCCGAGGGGAAGCCGGCCTTTTCGAGGAAGGGGACGAGGAAGGAGCCGAGGCAGCAGTCGACGTGGAGGAGGATGTTGTGCTTCTTGGCGAGCACGCCGAGCGAAGGGATGTCGTCGATGACGCCGTCGGGGAAGTTGGGCGCGGAGCCGACGAGGCCAATCGTGTTGCGGTTGATGGCGCGCGCGACGCGGCCCAGCTTGACCTTTCGCGTGACGGGGTCGACGGGGATGTGGTGGATCTTGATGCCAAAGTAGGTCGACGCCTTGTCAAAGGCGGCGTGGACGCTGACGGGCACGACGAGCTCGGGCTCGGTGATGCCCTTGGTGCGGCGGCCCCACTCGCGCATGGCGAGGCAGGCGAGGAGGATCGACTCGGTACCGCCGGACGACGTCGCACCCGCCCCGGTCTCGGGGGCGTTGTACATGCGCAGCGCCATCTGGACCACCTCGGCTTCCATCTTGCGCACGCCGGGGAAGACGTCGGGGTGGAGCGGGTTGGTGAGCAGAAAGGCCTTGATCGTCTCGCTGACGAGGTCGCTGAGGTCGTCGCCGCCATGGTACACGGCGCCGGACACTTTTCCGTCCTTCCACACCGACTGCCCGTCCCGCATCTGCCACAAGGTGGCGACGGTGTTGGCATCGACGCCGCCGGCCTCCATCTTCTGCAGCTTTGCGAGCTCGGAGCGGAGCCACTCGGTCTCCTTGCCGAGCACGGGCAGGCGGTGTTGCGATTCGATGTGCTTGGGACGCGGCACGATCTTTGCCTCCACGTCCTTCATGGCATCGCGGAGTTCCCTATTGACCTTGCGCTTGGCAGCAGGCGTCTTGAGGAGGAGGGCGAACGCACGAGCCGAGATGGCGCGGTAGACCTGGTGGAGGCTGGCGGTGAGGCCGTAGACCTTGAGGTGCCGGAGGAGGCGGTCCAGGTAGCGCACGACGACGACGAGGAACACGGCGGTCCTGGCGTTGTCGTAGGTGAGGGCCAGCTGCAGCCAAGCGAGGGCGAGGCTGGCGACGCCACCCTTGTTGGAGTTGCGCCCGGAGCGCGAAGCCTGTATGGCCCGCGCTGGGGCCGGAGCCTTTGCAGCCGCAGCCATGGCGAAGAAGCGGCGATAGTTTGAAGCGAAGCGGGAGAGTGTCTCTCGGAGACGGAGGATACGTCTAGGCCCGGTCAATGGGAGGGATGCGATGAGTTCGAGAGGAAGCTCGGACGGAGGGGGAGGTGGCGTCATGAACCGAGGGCTCCCGCCAACCCCCCGGCAACGTGTGCCAGCCAAACTGCCGAAGCCGAATAGACTTTCCGGGGGGCCGTCCTCGCTGCCCGGACCCCTGAATCTCCGGTTCCCGACTGCCGAGTTAGGCAATCCAGCCCGCCCCCTACGGCTGAGCGGGTGATCGCCTGGAGACAGAGAATCTGCGCTCGACGGCCTGGCTTCGGTGCCGCGCTCTCAGCCACACAGCCCACAGGCAGGCGGCGACCCTCGAATCCCTCAACCCCCTTGCGCAAGGCTACAGGCCAGGCTGCTGGCCCAACCGACCCTGACCAGGCTGACCGACCGCCAACACCTTGCTTCACCTCTCCGTACCATCACCAATCACCACCACTCATTCCAACGCCTCGGCATCGCCAATCCCGTGCCCTTTTCACGTCCTCCTACCTCGAACCAGAGACAGGACCAAGCAACACCTCGCCCTTCGGAATCCACTTGCCGAAACACCTCCCCCTTTCCCCCTCTCTGTTGAAGACTCCTCGTCTCGACCCTGCACCCGTTCATGTCCTCTACGCCCACAGGCACCGCGCCGACAGGTAACACCAAGCCCGCGCTAACGGGCGCAAAGATCAAGCAGCGCAAGGGCGTCGTCAAGTCCCAGGCCAAGTTCGAACCCGAAGTTTTCCGCGACGCCCTCTACAAGCACCTCGAAGGCATCAGCCCCGAGGACTGGGACGCCTTTGCCACCGCGCTCGACAAGGCGGGCAACACGCTCGAGTACCGCAAGTATGCCGACCCGCTGTTTGAGATCCTCATTGTAGGCGGCATCCTCGCCCCCGGCGGCGCCTTTGTCGATGACGGCGCGCCGCCCAGCCCCTTCTCCATCGCTGGCGCAAAGAGCGACAAGCTCGAGGATGTCAAGCCCTTTGTCGACGTCCTCGAGAAGCTCATCCGACGCTACAAGTTCCTCCAGCGACCCCTCGAGGAGTCGACCCTCAACGGCATCCTCCAGTACGTCAACCGCTACGAGGTCGAGCAGAGGAACAAGCTCGCCGTCGCCACCGCCCTCATGATTCAGCAGGGGCTCGCCTCGGCCAGCGTCCTCTCGACGCTGCAAAAGGACCACCTGGCCAAGGACGACCTCGCCATCAGCTTCATCGACCTCGTCTTCCGCACCTACCTCGTCGACCAGACCATGGACCACCTTGCCAGCTCCCTCCGCAAGGGCGGCGTCCGCAACTGGCTCCTCTTCTTCCCCCAGACCAAGCGCGACCAGCCCAACATTGTCGCGTCGCACTTCAGGAGCGCCGAGGTCGGCCTGCCCCAGGTCGCCGAGTACTGGCAGAAGCGCCAGCAGAAGGACATCCGCGACCAGACCGTCGCCCGCCTCGGCGAGATGGTGTCGTCGGACGAGGACGCCGCCTCGATCCCCGAGGTCGTCGAGTTCCTCCAGGCGCAGATGAAGTCGGCCGGTGTCGGCCCCGAGGACTTTGTGCCGTTCATCTGGGAGGGCCTGATGAAGGCCGTCGACTGGAGCGTCCGCCAGGACCAGCTCGAGGGCGCGGTGCTCAAGGAGCTGAAGAAGGACTGCCCCATCCTCGAGCCGTTCTGCAGCAGCGCACGCGCCCAGATCTCGCTCATCAACAGCATCCAGCTCTTTTGCTATGCCGACACGCGCGTCATCAAGAGCTTCCCCAAGATTCTCCAGACGCTCTACAACGGCGACGTCATCTCGGACGACGCCATCCTCTACTGGGCCCAGAAGGGCGCCAAGGCGCAGGGCAAGGCCCACTTCCTCAAGGCGTGCGAGCCCCTCATTCGCTTCCTGCAGGAGGACGACGATGACGAGGACGAGGAGTAGGAAGGCGCTGGGCGCGAAAGGGGGGCGGAGAAATAAAGATCTCACGAGAGGCGGATGAGAAGAGACAAGTTGACAGGTGCGACGATGTCGTCGGCGAGGCGGAGCGGGGCGCGGCGGTTCCCACGCGATCGTCTGGCTTTCCCTTCCCGAGGATGGGCGGCGCACACACGGCGGGCGGCCTCATCTGTACCTCGCCGCGATCCGATCATCGAGCCGGCCAGCTGCAGTCGCACGGATACCTCGCCGGGGTGTTGGCGGCTTGCACAAATGTACATAGGAAGACTGGCGGTCAGCACGTCGAGCTTCCCAAAATGCGATTCATTGACCCAGGCTGCCGTTGTCGAGGCGTTGCGATCGAGTATTAACTGAAGCGATAGGTAGACCAGGCCTGGCTGAGAGGCCAAGGCCCTGTAGCAGGCAGGCCAGCAAGCAGGTGCACGAGCCAACGTGGAGCGCCAGCGAGAGGGTGCAGCTGGAAGGTGGAATTTCTGCGCTGGCAACTCAAGGCGCGCTCTAGGCCGGATCCCCACCTCCGCTCGCCAGGCTTGCCTTCCTTGCAAGACCCTTGACGCTTCCCCCTCCCGCTCCCCCTCACCCTCCTTTATCTCCTCTTCATCACTCGGCCCATCCTAAATCCTCTCATCGACGAGGGACAAGCACTGCAAAGATGCACAGGTACGCAATCGACTCGCCTCGCTACGCCATGCTCCTTTGAGGTTCCGTCGGACGGGGACTGACCAGCTTGATGCTGCTGCACCTCGGTCCCGGCCTGATGCTCGCAGCTCACTACAACGGCTCAACTCGGTCTTTGCACTGGCCACATCCGTGCTCCTCTGCCTGCTGGCCATCATCGACACCATGTCCACGCCCCGCCGCAACCCGACGGGATCAGTGGCCATCAAGAGTCTCGAGACGTGAGTGGCCGGCGCCTGGCCGAGTTTGCGCGAGACGGTAACCTGGCCGCCGCCACCGCCGCTACTGCTGACCCTGGCACTGCACATACGTCCCTCTTCCTTGACTTTTGCCCCCACAGCGTATCGGGACGGGCCATCTGGCACATGGACCGACGCACGCAGGACTACATTGTCACCTCGTTCGACATCCAGGCCAACTTTACCGACCTGTTCAGGTGGAACACCAAGCAGGTCTTTGTCTCGCTCGTCGCAGAGTACCAGGATGCCAAAAACGTACGTGGACCCGGCCTCACCCTGTCCCCTCTGTTGCCCTGGCCCTCGGATGTCGGGAAACTGACGTTGCGTTTCATGGGGGCGTCCTGAGCAGCAAAGCAACTCGGTCGTCATCTGGGATCGGATCCTGCGCACGCCCTCGAGCGCCTACGTCGACCTGCAGGACGAGCAGAACAAGTACGGATTCAGAGAAGTGTCAAAGTCGTTTGGGTACGTTCTGTCCTTGTCTCCCGTCCTCCCCTCCGCCTTCCATCCGCAGCTCATCCTCTGGGAACCTACGAACACTCACTCACCGCTCTCTCCCTTGCTTCCTTCCTGCCGCCGTGACGGAACAGGGGCATCGACACGACTCGGTTCACGTTAAAGTGGAACGTGATGCCCAAAGTGGGCCAGCTGCACTACGGCAACGAGTTCGCCTCGTCGGCCCTCAAGATCCCCAGCAAGGTCGTAGAGGTGCCCGCCTCGTCGGCCGAAGGCGGCGCCGCATCCTCGCCAAAGAAGGTCAAGCAAAAGGTCAGACAGATGTACTACTGAGCCGCCGCCGTCGCCCGGCGAGCGCCAAGGGAGCCTCCTTCCTGCCTGGCTGCTCCCGCGCGCAGTCGCTGCTTTGTCACCGCGCACGCGCGACAGGAGCGATAGTGATCCTCGCGGACCCAACTACATTGCCCAGATAGACACGACACGACGCGACACAGACGCGATGGACGACGACGGAGCATCGAGCTGGGTTATCGTCGTGCAGGGAGCGGCGCCTTTATCGTCTTAGCTGCCGAGGTTTCGAGAGAGTTACAGGTAGGTCGAGTCGGAGCAGAGGCAAGGCCACGATCGCAGGTCGGCGACAACGACGTGGCCGCCGTCGAGGATGCGACGAGCGGCGGGGCAAGAGCAGGCAGGCAGGAGGGCGACGAAGAGCGGGAGAGGTCCCCTGCGCGGTCAGAACGGCGCTGCGATCCCTCCTCGACCTCGCCTCGATCAAGACCAACGACCAAGCAAACGGGGGAGAGAGAGGCAGCGCAAGCGACCCTCGGATCTTTACCTGGTAAAGCAAGTGAAGACGTTCTTGTCCTTCTTTGGCTTCTTGACGGCCGCGCCCGCCCTCTTGCTGGCGGGCACAAAGGCGCCGCCGCTCTTCTTCTTGTTGGCGCCGCCGTCGTCGTCGCTGCTGTCGCTGTCGCTGGAGCCGTCGGAGGACGACGACGAATCATCGCTGCTCGTCTCGAGCTCGTCGCTCGAGTCGCCGGCGCCGTTGCCGTTGCGGCCAGGCAGCTTGGACGCCGCCCGGCCATTCGTGCTGCCGTGGCTGCTCTCGGCATCCGGCGTGCTGCTCAGCACGCGGCCGCGGAAGAGGCCGCTGGCGCCGCCGGCCTGCGTGGCCCCGGGGCCGGCCATGGGCGAGTTGGGCTGCGATAGCGAACGGCGCAGGTCGGCGGGGCGCAGGTCCGTCAGCCTCGCAAAGGGCGCCTTGGCGAGCGTGGGCCGGGCGGCCGAGAGCGGCTTGGTCGCGCTGCTAGGGTACGGGTTGAGGCTCGAGAGGGTGCTGCGCAGCTTCTGCACGGGCGTCGAGGCGGCAGCGGCGGCCTTGGTGTTTGCGGATGTCGATGGGGCCGGCTGCGTCGAGGACGGCACCTTGCTGCGCTGTCCGGGCTTGCCCACGATCTGGGTCGGCGGCAGCGATTCCGAATCGGAGCTAGAGCTGCTGCTGCTGTTGACGGATTCCGAGTCCGAGTCGGTGGAGCTCGAGTCGATCGAGGAGGTGGAGCTGCTCGAGTCAGACCTCTTGCGGCCGTTCTTCTTGGCCTGCTGCTGCTGAGAGTCCTTGACCGCGTTGCCGCCCTCCTTGCGTTGAGAGGCACTGCCGCTCTTGCCGTCGGCGGTCGACGAAATGGTTGAAGTGGCCTCGGCCGAGCTCGTGGCCCGCTTCGGGTCGTCGTCCTTGCTCTGCTCTAGCTCGTCTGCGGACTCCTCCTCCTCTTCTTCGTCGTCCACTTCGTCGTCATCGTCATCGCTATCCGAATCCTCCGAGGTGTCGGAGCTAGTCACCGACGTCGAGCGACGACGGGCCGCAGGGGTCTTGAGTGGCGACTTGGACGCGGCCCGGCTGGGCGAGGAGCTATGCTGCTGGTTCGGCGGGGGGAGTTCTTCTTGGGCGTCCTGCATTTCGACGTCCTGCGTCGAAGGTAGGCTCGGAGCGGTCGACGGACGATCCTCGCGCGAGGCGGCCTGCAACATCGGGCTGGTGGCGAGCTCCGCCTCGGAAGACGGCGAGTCTGCGCGGAGGTCCGCGCCCAGCTGCGCCGCCACGATGGCTTGGCTCGTCGGTGGCCGCTGGTCCTCGTTCTCCGACGTCGGCAGATCGGTCAAGGGCGACGTCGAACGCATATCGGAGTGATCGTGCGCGGGAGCTCGGCCGGCACCCTTCGACTGGGTCGAGGCCGACGGCGCGTCCTTGCCCTTGGTGGTGTCCGAAGCGGAGTTCGACTTGGCACTCTTTTGCGACTCGGCCGGCGCCTTGCCCTTGGCCGCGGCGGCCCTTGCTTCGGCCGCAGCAGCCGCAGCGGCCCTCCTCTGCTCCGCCTTGGCCGCGGCAGCTTCGGCGCGTTCGGCCGCCTGCTTATCCTGCTCCTCCTTGCTCAGGCTAGCCTTCTTCCCCTTCTTTTGCTTGACCAGCTTCGCCTTGAGCTCATCCGCCTGTCGCTGCTCCTCTTGCTTTCGCGCCTCTTCGGCCTCCTCGTCCGCGTGCCTCTGCACCTCTTCGGCAAAGCGCTCTTCCTCTGTCACGGCCTGGTCATCGGATCCAGGGACATTGAGCGCAAAAGCGTCAGAGGAGATCTGGATCGGATGCCCCGTAGCACCGAGCGGCGGCGTGCGGGGCGAGGACGTTGGCGGAAGCGAGGCGGAATCGATAGTCTGTCCCTTGCCCTTCGCAGCAGCAACCTGGTCGCCCTGCGTGCCGGTCGGCTTGGTAGAGCCCACGGAGGACATCAGATCGCGGACTGAATCGCTCGTAGGCATATCGGAAGTGCCGCCGCTTTCACGACGCTGCGTAAAGAGCCTTGCGACCCGGCTTGCCAGCCTGGACGCCGCCGTCTTTTCCTTGGGCGTCTTCTTGACCTTGTAGCGCAGCGCGTTCATGCGGTCGCTCAGCGCGTCGATGGAACCCTCCTGGTAGAGCTCGCAGTCCGCCTCGTCGTGGTTCGGGGACTGTTCGCAGTAGACGCAGACATCGGGATCCTCGACGACCTTGCTGGCAGCCTTCCTCGGTGTCTTGGCCACCTTTGGCGTCGCAGCAACAGCAGCACGATCCTCGCTCGTGGCGGCGGGCAGCTGCGACGATGAGCCCACACTGGCGTCAGCGTTCGCTCCTTCGGGATTGGGGGAGGACTCGGCCGACGAACGCAGAGCGGGTTCGATGTTGGCCTCGTCGGCCGCTTGGGACTCTGCTGGCATCTGCGATGCTGGCTTCTTGGTGGTACGCCGAGCTTTCTTGGCGGGCGGGGCCTCGGCGGGGTCCGCGGTGGCGGCGAGCGTCTCTTCGTCCTCCGCGATCGAATCGGCGGCCAATTTGGTGGTCTTTTGCTGCTTGGTTGCCGTCTGCGGCTCCGGAACTGACGTCGCTTCGACGGCCGGCACATTCTCGCCGGCCTGTTCCTTTGCCTGCCTCTCTGCCTCTGCAGCAGCGGCGCGGGCAGCCAAGTCGGCCTTGGACGGGCGGCCTCGCTTCTTTGGAGCTGGCGTGGCGGGAGGGGCTGCCGTCGCCGTGGCAGTCGGCGGCGGGATCTCGACGTAAACAGTAGGCTCCGAAGCCTGGGAGTTAGCAGCCGCCTTGGCTTTCGCAGCGCCCTTTGCCTGCGCTGCCGCCTTCTGGCTGAGAACCCCTGCTGCCTGCTCGGCTCCGGGACCTTGCGAAGGCGCAGCCGCTTGGTCTGCATCCGGCTCGGCTGCTTGCTTCTTCTTGCGACCCTTCTTTGGCGGCTGAGAGCCAGACTGGCTCGGCGCCGGGCCTTGGGTGGCAGACGCATCAGTGGACTCTGAAGGGCTCGAAGCCGAGGCGACTGCGCCGTCGAGGCCGCTACTTTCGGTCGGTGCCTCAGGTGCAGCAGGTGAGAGATCCGCCGGTTGAGCGGACGCGCCTTGAGGCGTGGCTGCGATGGGTTCGGCGACCTCGGGCGCGGTCGTGTCCGCGCCTGTTGCGGTAGAGTCTGGCTGCTTCTTGGCCGCCTTCGGCTTGCGACCTGGCTTCTTGGGAGGTTCGCTCGCCTTCGCTTGGTCCTGGCCTGCTGCCGTGCCGGCAGCCTTGGCGGCAGCGGCAGTCGCACCCGAAGTCTGAGTCGCCGCACTCTCGTCGCTGGGCCTTTCGCCCTCAGCGGCTGGCTGACTAGATTCAGTTGCCTGAGCAGACTCCGCGGAACTGTTCCCGTGTCGCTGCGCATTGCCCGCGGTCCCATTGGCCAGATGCGATGCCGAGTGGACGGCTGGAACGTTGGCAGAAGATCCAGGAGCAGAAGCGTGGCTCGAATTCGCAGCACCGCTCGTGGTGTTCGCTGCCGAAGCCGACGCACCGGAACGCTTCTTCAGCGCATCGCGGACGGATGGTAGCATGGACCAGTCGAAGAGGTCGAAGGTGTTGGCCGCGCTCGCAGCGTTGGTAGCGCTTGCAGCATCCGCCGACTTGTCGGCCGAAGACGCCGTCGCATCTTCCGGTGCGGCGACGGAAACGCGACCAGCGCGCTTCTTGGAAGCAGGGCGCTGGCTCGATGCTGGCGCCGCATCCGCCGGAGCGGCCAGGGTCGATGCCGCGTTATGAGCATCGCCCGAAACCTCTTGTTCAGACTGGTTGGCGGATGCACGAGCTTTACGCTTCTTCAGAGCAGACTGGGGCTGCGTCGGTGTGGCGGAAGATGCCGGCGTCTGGGAGATCGTAACGGGCGCACCTTTCTTGGACGCCGCAGACTGCATCGGCGTGGCGAGGAAGTCGCCTGTTGCCGGGGTCGCTGAAGACGATGTCGCGCCGCGCGAAGTTGCTACAGGTGCGTTGGTGGGCACTGCGCTGGCAATCGATCCGTTGGCTGCTGGTAGGGGTGCGAGCTCAGCCGCAGCGGGCGACGCAAAGGCGTGTGGCACCGCAGCCTTGACGGTCATCAGCATGTAGCTGGCGCGCTGAGCATTTGCGCCGAAAGCCCTCAGGTCGTCGTCTTCGAGCGAGTGCGCCGGCGCGATATCGGTGCGGCAAGGTCCATTAGATCAGTCGGGTTCTCGAGCAATATCTGGTCGGGGCAAGATCGACTCACTGTCGTCAAGACCGCATTCAGCTCCAGATGGATTGCGGTAAGAGATCTCGACAGGCTCGGCCTCATGGAGACGAAATTTGCGCCTGGCGATGGTCTTGAGCTCCTCGACGCTCTCGGGGAAGTTGTCTGCATGCCCGGGTGGTCGTACGGAGCGGTTTCGCGACGCATGTGGCGGGATCAAGGGCGAGTACGTCGTCAGTCGGGGCCCTGAGTTTGCAGGTGCCTTGCTCTGCACGACAGGAGGCTCGCGGCCGCACGGTGCTCACCGTCATAGACACGCTCGAATCGGATGCCCGAGGGACCCTGGATTGAGACGACGGTGGGGGCGTCGTCCGCACGAAAGCCCAAGTCTTCGGAGTCGACGCTCATCTGGTCCCAGTCCGTGCGCCGGCTCCTGGACCTGCTGGCGCTCCTGGCTCTGCTGTCGGACCTCTTGCGGCTGGTGGAGCGGCCTCGCGGGGTGGACACCCTGCTGCGCTTGCGGGGTCTTCGGGCGTCGTGGTCGTCCGAAGAGGCGCTCATGTTGTCGTCGTCGTCGCCGTCGCCGCTTCCATCGCCGCCAAGACGGGATGAGCCATCGTATCTGCGCTCATCTCCACGTTTGACGACGGCGACGGGTCGGTGGTCAGGAGACTGTGAGCGATTGGGTTGCTGTACCGCCGATGCACGACCTTTGCTGGCCCTGGAAGCCCTCTTTCTCGCAGATTGAGCGGGAGCGGGCGTCGTGGCCGCCGCAGAGGTGCGAGAGGGGTCGGGTGTGTGCACGGTCGCGGCAACGTTTGGCCGATTAGCGGTGTCGTTGCCAGCACCCTTGGCGGTGGTGTTGTTGGACTTTTTGGGCATGGTGATGGGTTGGGTGCCTCGTCCCCCTCGGGAGACGTGAGAGGGAGGGGCGATGCGCCGAGGAACACAGGCGGAGTCCTACAGGATGGGTGGAAAGTCGACCTCGGTTGCCAGAGGATGACGATGAGGGTGGCGGTGGTTTGCTTGAGGAGGATGGACCGGGCCGTGGCGGATCGATTCGTTCTGAAGCGAAGCCGACGGGGATGGACGGTCTAGGGGTTAGGTGGTGGCGAGGGCGAAGGGAGGATGACGGGCTGAGTCGGCTGGCTGGCATGCCTGCTGCTGCTGCTGACCCTCGTCCTCACGTCGCCCAGCATCGAGGCGCCGTCACCCGGAAGAAAAAACCTGGCAGCGAGCCCCGGCCCCCGACCCTTTGCTCGCCCCCTCCTCACCGCCCCGGCTTCGTCTGGATAGGCGGGGCGATTTGAAAAAAAGTGGGAGCTCGAGTCGAAATTAAAGAGAGGTGGCCAGCGCGACGCGCGACATCGTCAGGGTGGCAGGCCTGGACTGACGGCAGCCGCTGTCCGACTTCCGCAAGCCGACATATGGACGCCTCCTTTCTTCTGCTCCACCTCGTGGCCTCCATCTTGTGTTCCCCCTTGCCGCCCCTCGTACTCTCTTCGCGACTCGGCATCGCCTCACGGTACATCGGGCTCGACCATGCTGCGCCTATCACTAGCTTCGAGACGCTCGCCGCTGCGAGGCTCGTCCCTCTTGCGGCGCCATCTCAGCACCACCTCGTCACGGCCGTCCTCGGACCAACGCCCGCACCTCCTCGACGAGCTCACACAACGAGGCCTCGTCCAGTCCATCACCTCCCGTTCCCTCCGCGCACACCTCTCTGCACCGTCATCGGAAGCGCAAAATGCGCTCAGCGTCAAGCGCACAGTCTACTCGGGCGTCGACCCGAGCGCACGCAGCCTACATGTTGGCAACCTCCTCCCGCTCATGGCTCTACTCCACTTTGCCAGGTACGGCCACAGGAGCTTGGCCCTGGTGAGTCCTGTCCCCTCCCCGACCGTGTCGAAGCGGCGTCATTCTCGCGCATCGACTGAACCAACAATCCCTCGGCCATCGCTCTGTTGACAGATTGGCGGCGCTACCGGTTCGATAGGGGACCCCTCTGGGCGATCCACTGAGCGTTCGGCGCTCGACAAGGCCGAGCTCGACCGCAACGTCGCCTCCATCTCGAACCAGCTGCGCGAATTCTTCGGGCGGGCCCAGGAGTACATTGAAAGGAGGCAGGACCTCGTCGAGCCTAGCAGCAGCAGCTCTGCTCGTGCGGCGACGCCAACGCCCATGGAAGCCGCTGCGCAGAGCGCCGATGGAGGCATCGAGGCCGAGCTGGCCGCCGAGCGCGCGTTCTGTGCCTCCTCGACGGAGGGCGCATCTGCCCCCTTCCCTCCGGCGCCCGGCAACGCGGCGGTTGACGTCCCGCAGGCGGAGGACGCGGCGCTTGGCGACCGTCTCACCACCACGCCCGCGCTCGACGTGCGGCTGGTCAACAACCTGAGCTGGTTCTCCGGCCTCGGCGTCCTCGAGTTCCTGGGCACGGTGGGCAGGCACGCCCGCATCCAGACCATGATGTCGAGGGACAGCGTCAAGAGCCGTCTGGTCCCGCCACGTTCTGCTGCCAGCGAGGGCGAGGCGGCCGCCGAGACCGACGAGGCCAACGGCGATGCCCTCGCAGTGGGGCTGTCCTTCACCGAGTTTTCCTACCAGCTGCTGCAGGCGTACGACTTTAGCGTGCTCCACTCGGGAGCCTGGAACTGCTCGATTCAGATCGGAGGCTCGGATCAGATGGGCAACATCATGGCGGGCGTCGACCTGATCCGGCGCCTCAAGGCCGCCTCGCCCGCAGCGGCGCAGCTGGCAGCATCATCGTCATCGTCATCGCCGACGTCCGCCGCCAAGCCGCACGGGGGCCAGGAAAAGTACGTGGACCCCGCCTACGGCCTCACGCTGCCGCTGCTGACGACGTCGTCGGGCGCCAAGTTTGGCAAGTCGGCGGGAAACGCCATCTGGCTCTCGCCCTCGCTGCTGTCCGACTTCGAGTTCTACCAGTTCTTCCTGCGCTCCCGCGACGACGAGGTGGAAAAGTACCTGCTGGCCCTGACGCTGCTCCCCGTCGGTACGGTCCGGCAGGTCATGGGGGAGCATGCGGCGGATAGGAAGAGGCGCGGGGCGCAGCGGAAGTTGGCGGGCGAAGTGACGGAGCTGGTGCGCGGCGTCGAGGCGAGGAAGAGGGCGGAGATGGCGACCAGGGTCATGTTCGAGACGGACCTGAGGGACGTGGATGTCGACGAGGTCGTCGAGGCCTTCCGGGGTACGCAGGTGCTGGTCGAGCTGGGGAGTAGGGACGAGTGGGTGGGCGAGGACGTGACCAAGTTGGCAGCCAAGGTCGGTCTGGTCAAATCGAGGGGTGAGTCGTCGTCTCCCTGCTGCCCGCCCTCTGCCAGTCCGCTAGGACGACGACGACGACCCGGAGACTGACGATGCCCGTTCTGACCCACGTCGTCGCCATCGATACCGACAAACGCAGCCGATGCAAAGCGTGCCCTCTCCTCGGGCGGCCTCTACCTCAACAACGTCGCGCTCCCATCCTCCTCCAAGTCGCCTTCTTCGGGCATCACGACCCTCGATCCCGCCGACCTCCTCGGACCACCCTCGGCGCGGCAATTCGCCATCCTCCGCGTCGGAAAGACGGAGCACCGCGTCGTCGTCGTGCCCAGCTAGATGGAATCGCATCGCATCGCGTCCAAGGAGGAACGGGGACCGCCCCTGAAGCCGTGGATGAGGCATCGGTTGCATCATCGGATTGCGTGTGACCCAGGTCGACGTGGCGATGCAGCCTTTTTGGGAGAGAGTAGACCTCGAGTGGTCCATACAGAAGGGCACGGAATGAGCATGGCAGTGTATAGCTCTGGCAGGGACTGGGAGATGCAAGAAAGTACGGAAGGGCATGGCTGGCAATGCCGCGGCCGCCAATGCATGGAGCGGCGACAGCGGGGCAGGAATTAGGCGGGACCGGGATGCGAGAACGAGAAAGCAAGGGTAGAGTGCGATGGGCGGAAATGGAGGGGATCCGAAGACGTGCCGGCAGAGCAACGTGCCGGCACAACGGACGCCGTGTCGCGGGCGATCCGCCTAGACGCTCGAGCGCTTCGGCGGGTAGCCGTGCGACTGCGACGAAGGGCTCATCGGCGCAGCGGCGGCGGCGTGGGGCCGCGACGACGCAGCCGGCGGCATCGGCTCCCTGTCGCGGAGATGTGGCTGAGGCTGGAGCGCAGCGAGGTGCGCCTTGATGGCCGAGAGCATCGTCTGCACCGGGTCGGCGCCGTTGGATGGCGGCGCCGAGAGGGTGTGGGCGAGGCGCTCGAGGACAATGGTTAGCTCCTCGCGCACGCAGTGCTGGGTGTAGGCGCGCGACTCGTTGAGCTGCTCCGAGAGCGTCCGCACCTGGCCCTCGAGGAACGAGGCGTGCCGGATGATGGCGTCGGAGCGCTCCGACAGGTCCTCGAAGCGCGCCAGCACCTCGTTGCGGTCGATCTGCGAATCGGGGTAGCCACGCTCCTCGAGGAAGCCCGCCCCCGCAGCCGAGTACGTGTTGCCTGCGCCCAACGGTCCGCCGCCCGGACCCATGCCCGGGCCGACGTCGGGCATCTCGGTCTTGGGGCGTCGGAAGCGCGGATCGCCGCCCATGGGCATGTAGCCGCCGTCGCCGTCGATGCGCAGCCCGCGCGGGTCGGACGTGGCCAGCTCATAGGCGCGCGCCTCCATGCGCGGGTCGCTCATGGCGTGCTCTCGGCCTGGGACCCTGTAGATGCCGACGGGCATGCGGCCCATCTCTCCGCTCCCCGGAATGGCCGCCAGCGGCACTTCGGGCGAAGGCGTCGAGCTGCCGCCGCTGCGGTCGGCGCGCAGATCGGTACCCGCCAGGCTGCGGCTCGGGCTTCCCGTCCGCTTCTGGCGGGAACTCTTGCGCTTGATGTCGTTGAGCAGGCCAATTTCGCCGCGGCGGAAGCTGGGATGCCGGAACTCCCAGACCTGGATCTCGTCGGTCGGGTTGCCTTGGTAGGAGTGGTTGACCTTATGGAAGCCGTACATCTGCGAGCAGGCACGTTGGGCGAAGGATTGAGCAGTGATGGGGCTAGTCAGCGCGCTGTAGCCTCCTTGTGCAGCAGAGCAGGCACCAGAGATGGGCACTCACGTTGAGCTGGCGGACAAACGACTGCCAGTTGGAGTGCTTGAACCAGTTGGGCAAGACGAGGCTGCGAAGCGCCCGAGGCAGAACGAAGCAGAGACGATGGTGAGCCTGGGTCCGGGTCCGCCCAAGGGCCGCGTTCCACTCGAGCCGCACTCACCGAGAGAACTCTGCAGGATTGGCTACGCTGAAGACGGTGCCAGAGGGGCCCCACGAGATCATGTCTTCGATGGAAGGATCCTCGAGCATCCTGCGGCGCATACGTACGGCGGGGCAGAGGGACGGGATCGCCCGAAGTGATCAGACTGGTGGCACAACCGGCATCGATCGTGAGGTCGAGGTTCGAGTGTGCACGGCAAACTTACGAGTAGAGCTTGCTGACGAAGCTGGGCTGCTGCTTGCCGCCCTGTCCACCGCCAGCTCCCGGGAGGCCCGCAAGGGACGGGTGGATCATCGGCGGGTTGCCGTAAGAGCTCGAGGCCGAAGGGCTAGCATGCGAGAGGATCGGTGTGCGGCTCTGAGGTCCCGGAAGGTAGGGCGGGTAGTGGCCCGGCGGCCGGTACGGCAGGATCCGACGAGGGGATGGGTGACCGCTGCCGGGGAAGCTACCCGGCCCAGGTCCGAGCGGCGGGTGTCCGTCGTCCCTCGGCCTGGCGGCCATGCCTTCGCTGTCGAGCGAGGCGAAGCTCGGCAGCCTCGGAGGCGGAGAGGATGGGTGCCGCCGGGCGAGGCTGGCCCCAAGCTTGTCGGCGGGTACCGATGCCGATGGAGGCGGCGGGCCTGGAAACGGCAGCCGATGTGGCCCTCGCATGGCGTCTGGCAGCTCGCTCTGAGGGCGTTCAGAGTCTCTGAAACCGGGAGGAAGCCGATCCCCGTCCGGATATCTGCCGCCCACCAAGCCGGCCATACCGCGGCTGGAGTCTTTCCAATTGGCCTCGTGCTCCGACCGAGGATGTGGTGGCTCCATCTCGCCGGGTCGGGAGCGCCCATCAGCGCGGCCCAAGGCGTCGTGCTCGTTGGTCGGGAGGCCTCCGTAGCGGCCAGGGGGCGCCGGGCGGTCGCTCCAACTCTGCCACGCAGGTGGTCCGGGCCGCGGGCGCGAGGAAGAGTCCATGCCACGCTCGTGGTCGCGTTCATAAGACCCGGGGGGCGGGGAGGCGCTCTTCTGCCTTTTGGCCGGTTCCCCGCGCGAAGATCCGGCGCCAGAGCCGTAGCTAGCCTCGTCCTGCCTTTCGCTCGGTGGCAGCGTCATCGGAGGCAGCGAAGGCCGGCCACCTGAGGGACCGTCCTGCATGAGGTAAGACCGACGCCTCTTGCGAAGCGGGCTGCTGGGACCGCCTGGAGTCGAGGCGGCAGCCGACTGGAGGGGAGCTGGCTGGAAGTCTCTGGGCACGGCGGCGCTGTTCGACCCCGAGCTCGAAGATGGACTGGACGCGATCCCGACGAGGCTCGCTCTCCTCTCTGTTCCCATCATCGCAGCTGCGTGTTTCTAGGTTTGGGTGGTCCGGACCTTTGGACCGGATGGATGCACCTTGTTGTATCTCCCCACAGCGACGGCGCCAGTCCGTGCTTGCAATGGCGATTAAGGGCGAGAAGAAGGTCCGTCGTATCGCGCCTTGGCACTGCAGGAGGCGAGGGCACGGACGCAGAGGCTCAGCGTCGAGCGTCGAGGTGATGACAAACCGAGGATCTGGTCAATGTCAGCGACGGCTGAAGTGAAGGAGTTGTGTTGACCCTCTTCCGGCGGATAAGTCGAAGTGTGGGCGCGAGTCTGTCAGATGCCCTGCAGTTGTCGCCACAAAGCTGGTGGCAATCTCTAAGAAGCCGGACGGTGGCGAGACCGTGAAGTCGGCGACGATGACGGTGGATAATCGAAGATCGATGGCGCTAGTGGTGGAAAGCGGCGGCGATGGCAGGAATCGGAAGTGGCGGCGATGGCAAGAGCGAAGGGTGGTGGTGGTGGCAAGAGACAAAGGACGGCGAAAGTCGAGGTATCGGCCAAGGCGCGAGGTCCGATGTTCGGGAAGCTTAGGGAGAGGTTGACGAGGGGTGCCGGTGGAACGGGACAAAGAGGGAGTTACGAGGCGAGGGCGGCGGGTCTAAGTACGGCGATATCTTAGCTCGTGCTTGGGTCGGGGACGCGTGGCCGCATGCCAACCTTGCTTGATGATGCGGGCAGGTGATGTACAGCGATCCTGGCCGCCGTCGTCTGTCGCCGGGGACGGTGCAGTGCTGTGCCGTGCTGTGAGGCTCAGCGGCGAGCAAGGCGGAGGGACGGAGAGGCGGAGGGGCGGCAGGCAGATGGGCGTGCGTGCAGGACAGGCGGGCAGGCAGGTCGGGTCGGACGGCGGCTACGGCGGCGGTCGGAAGGCTCGAGGGGTCCGGAGCGCTTGCATCAAAACTCGCCTAGGCAGAGATGGGTGAGGGCTCCAGCATCGAAGGGCTGGCCTGCATGAAGCGTCTCGCAGCTCGACGACGGCAGAAGGCGAATGTCGGCGCGGGGCGGCAGGGCTGAGAGCGGTGGTGAGGGCGAGAGTTTGAGGTAGGAACTCGAAATGGAGGGGTTGTGCTTGCGAAAGAGAAGGAAGGCCGAGCTGGTATGGGGGAGGGAGAGAGAGAGAGAGAGGGCGGGGGGAGGGAAGGGGAAGTCGACGGGCAAGCTGCGCTGTAGGGAGGTACAGATGTGTGCGTATGCGGGTCGAAGATGGTTGCGAAAGGGGAAAGACGGCACCAGCAGCCAAAGGTCGACCGAGAGAGACCAGGAGGGTGAAGGCGAGGCGAGGTGAGGTCCAGGGCGTGGCGAGGCGAGGCGAGGCAGGAAGGGAAGACCACCGGCAGATGTCACAAGAGGGCCGCCACGACTTGTCACGCAGGGGAAGTGGAAGGGGAAGGGGACACGAGGCTGCTGCCTGCGCCCAGTCAGTCGGTCGACCCCTCGAACCGTCCATCATCATCTCGACCCTCTTTCCCCCTTCTTCCCGGGTCCCCTGCCTGGTTTGCTTTCTTGCTTTCTTGCTTGCTTGCTTGTCGCAGATGAAAGGCATGCAGCGCGTTCCGACCGAAAGGCGGCGGGCAGCGGCTGGGCCAGGCAAGCAGCCAGCAGGCAGGCAAGGTCTAGCATCAGAAGGGCGGAAGCTGCATGACTTAGCTTGTGCCTCCGCGTGCGTGCTTGTGGGTGGGGGGCGACACAGCAGGTGCCGGCCGCCCGGACCAGACCAGATCCGGGTAGAGTGGCGCGGGATCTGGCTGCCTGCCGGCCCGCGTTCGATGATGGGCAGCAGGTGAGGAGGCGGGGAGGCAGATCGAGAGCCAGCTGCAGAGAGCGTGCGCGCGTGCATGCGCAGGTGGCCAGTACGTGTGGCGCAGCAAAGGGTAGCGTGGAAGTCCAGGTTTGCGCCTCTTCGCCCGCCCTGCCTGCCTGCCAGTTTTCCCTGCCAGCTGAGCTTGGCTGGGTGTGACGATGCTCCGCCACCCCCTCGATTTCGTCGATGCTCTCGCTCTCTTCGTGAGGCAGACCAAGGCAGGTAGTACGTGTGTGCCTCGACCTACGGCTGCATCCCATATCTTTCCGTGGACCTGAAGGAAGCTTCAATACCTTCTTCACAGGTCAACGGCTGCCGTCGAGTGGCTCTGCGCGGCGGGCGGCAGAGGAAGAGGAGGCCAGGGCGACTGTTGCGCCAAGGGACGATCGGGCGGGGACCGGCCTCTTGGACGAGAACCCGGGTGTTGGCCGCTTCTGCTCGGAGCGTATCCGGTGGTACCGCCCGCCCGCGTGCGCATTTAAGCCGAGCCGCGCCCCGCCGGAGCCTACCTGCCTGCGTGGCCGCTCGCTGGTCTGCCTCGCGCGCTGCTAGTTCGCGTGTCTCAGATGCATCGCCCCGAGGCCTCTCGTGCCCTGGCAACGGAAAAAGGCGGCCGCCGAGATCGAACCCGGAAGGCAGGCAGGCAAGCCGGTAGGCCCATTCATCTACCTGTGTAGCAGCAATCCAGCCCTCGTAGCACCCACACTCTCAGGCAGGTAGGCTGGAAGCAGCCACCTACCGGTTGTCAGCGCTGGCATGCACAATCTTGCACTGCCATCGGCGCCGTCGATGGACCGGCAGTACGGGCACGGGCGGGAGACTGCGTTGGCGATGCCTCTGGGCGACAAACGACGACACCTCGCCTGGGCATGCTTCGGTCTACGGCGAATTTCGACCATGGCCTCGTGTTCGCCCGCAGTCCAGTCCTACGGGGAGGCTACCGGTAGCGGAGTCGAGAGGAGCGATCCGCCGTACGGGATCGTGGCCTAGCCTGTGTCGCTTCTGAGCGTTCTGTGACTACTGCACGCCCCAAACTGGGATCCAAGCCTACAAGATCGAGCCCAAGCAAGCAGCAGCTGGTCAGTACTTTACAGTACAGTAAGTAGGTATGTTGGCCGCGAAACTCGGCAGGCTCAACTCAGCTCCCAAAGCAGCCTTTGCGCCTGCGTGCGTGACAGTCCATTCCCCCATCATCAACTACGGCTGCAAGTTGGAGTGCGGACCTGCCGCCCTCGTGCCGTCGCATCGCTGGAAATGATGGGTGGCGCGGCTAAAGGGGCTGATTGCACTGCAATCAGTTACCGGGCAAAGTGCCGAGACAAGGCTTCGACGCCACGCAGTCGGTCAGCGGGTCGAGCAAGGTTGCTGTTTCATGGACAGGTAGATGGGCGTGATCACGGCCCGTCCCCGCCGCCGCCGCCGCAGCCAGCGATGACGGCTTCGACAGTTCTTCACTCGCATGACACTTGGTCCACAGTGGGGACCATGAAAGACGAGGCGGGATCGACGTCGACCCGGGATGCTCGACGATAAGCAGTGCACGATCCGGCTTGGACGCCATCGGGGACGTGGCGAGCATAAATGAAGCAAGGACAGCCCACCGTGCGCCATTTTGGCCCACACCTCACGGACGCGGACGCGAGAGTGCTCTCTCTCTGGCATCCGGCGGGCGGGCGGCCATTCAAGACGACGGCAGGAAAGCCGTCGAAGCCGAACTCAGCGCCAGGGCCCGTTTACCCGGCCCCGTGCCCGACCAGAGAGGTGACCATCGGTCACACGCACGTTCAGTAGGCAGCGAGCGAGAATGGTCGAGGCGCCAACTGGCCAGGCGTCGTTCATGACACGCTATAGAAGTACCCGGATGCCCAGGCCAGCTGTTTGTCTCGCTGAGCTTACCGGTATC
This sequence comes from Pseudozyma flocculosa PF-1, assembly GCF_000417875.1. NCBI lineage: Eukaryota > Fungi > Basidiomycota > Ustilaginomycetes > Ustilaginales > Ustilaginaceae > Pseudozyma > Pseudozyma flocculosa. The sequence continues at coordinate 518,600 of NW_006920877.1, forward strand.
GTCCCGACCCTGGCGTTTGCGCTTGTTTGATTGCTCGCTGGCATCGTCGCCGAGGTCACGGGCGGCGATGGAGAGCCAATAATAATGACAGAAGCAAGCTTGACCACGCAAGGCATGTGAGTGACACGCAGGGCGGCATGTTCGGAGTCGAACAAGCTTCCGGCCCACCGAGCACGGAACACCCCGAATTTCAAAAAGGGGCGGCCGAGCATCCACGGCAAAGCTACGGGAAGCAGCCGGCTCAGCTACCGGCTGCCCGTACTTACAGCTAGCGCGAGGGGCGGAGCGTCTACGACAGCCTCGCATGCCGCATCTTGCGATGGTTCGACCTGAGTAGGTGGAGAAAGGAGCCAACTTGCTCTGAACACAGTGCAGCACCTGTAGTACGTACCTCGGACGGGAATCTGAGCGAGCTCGAAGGAATCTTTCCGAGTACATACGTAACGTACACGGTTTGCATGAAGCGGGAGTGTGCGGACCCCCGCTCGAACAAAAGGTCAGGCAGATCCACGGCAGGTGATTCATACAGGCAGGCGCGCGCCTTCATGGCATGCTTCGACGTCAGGGGTATCGCCGAACAGGGGGCTGGTGCTGCCTCCTTCCTTCGCACGCAGCGTTGGCAGAAGCCGAGCGTTATTGCGCCGCCGATTGCGCCCATCGAAGCGTGCCGGCCGAAGCAGGCAGCGTCCTCGTCCGTATTGCATCGCAAAGCATGCTTGCTCGCACACGCCCCTCGTCGGCACAGGGTGCACATGAGGCCCCCGACGTGAGCCCGTCAGCGTCTCAGCGCCCCGTTGCGTAGAACGGACAGCGACGGGCCGCTTGCTTCCTGGTAAGACCACTCAGCTAAGGCCCGAGAGGAGAGGATACGCGGACTTGGCTGTGATTCGGGGCTAGGGATCTGTGAGGATCAACCCGTACACGGCGTGCGACGAGTGCGGACAGGGTGCCTTCGATGGATGACTGGGGGATTGTGAGAAGGCCCGCGGCAGCCATCATCAACCGAGCGGTACATCCGGGGCGAGCTCTGGAACAAGGCAGGCATACGGGAATAGAAGCACTCTGGCGTGCGTCCGCGCGGCGTTGTGCTCTCGTGGCCTTCGAGCGGCTACAGTCACGCTAGACTCCGACACGCCCGAGGCACGAGGTACGAGGCAGGGAGCGTACTGTACATACAAGCCGAACGGTGACGCCTCGTTCGGACCGCGGCTACTTCCCGCAGCCCCAGACCAGGGGTGAGCGTGGCTCAGTCGGGGTCAGAGCACAGCATCGATGAGCTGGTCGCAGCAAGTTATGTGCCTGCTCCTGCTGCGTCCGGCGACTTTTCTTTTTTTGTGGCGAAATTCAAGCTCAATTTCAGAGGCACGGTCGGGGGGCGGGGGCCTCAAAGCAGTTTGCCGGCGAGGAGAGATCTTTCCCCCCTGCCTCGGTCCATGCGCAGACGTTCCCAACGTGAGTGATGTTCTGGATCGCCTCGTGGCAAAAGAACCTCGCTGCAAGTACCGGGGCGGTGCTGGTGAGACATTTGGGCCACTGACCAGGAGGAGGCGAGGTAGGCTGGCCCGCCTTCATCGGAACGAGATCGGGTGGCTCGGCACGAACTCCTCCTAACGCAGGTGTATCGTCACCCACGGGAAGCTCATCGACCGTCGGTCACGGGCGTAGGCGGCGTGTTGGCGTGCGAGCGAGCAAAACAGGAAGATCAAGCCTGATGCAGGTGGCGCGGCCATGCCAGCCAGAGACTGGTCCAGACAGCGACACCATTCCTGGCAGGGAGATCGATCGTGGGTCGGGAGCCGCGGTGCCAAAAAAAAAAGAAAGAGGCCGGCAGGAAGATCTGAGGAAGCGAGGCACGGATCGCAGGCTATCGTGACACTAGGCGACACACGGGCGTATCGCCAGCAAGCGGTGGGTGTGAGCAGGCCGGGCAGGCTGGCTCTCAGGTCACCGCTGAAGGCGGCACATGACCCTCAGGACGCAGCGTACAGTACACGGTATCGCACGCCCGACCACCAGAGACCGTGGCCCCTGACCCGCTGCTGCTGCTTGCTTCTTTTTTGTCCGGTCGTTCCTGCCGGGATCGAACCTGGATGAGAAAATGCCACGCGAGCGACGCTCGCTAAGGTCGCCGAAGAGCCTTCTCATGCCGCACCTAGCCTTCTTCTGGCCGCAGGCCTGGCGTGGCACGCCTGCTTGCTTCTGGCGTCTCTTGTTCTGAAAGCGAGCGGCGCGGGACCGGGCGCTGCAATCTGGACGCCGGCCGGCCCTCGGATAAGACGGCCAGCTGCGCCCTCTCCTCGGCCAAGTCGCTCTGCTCACAGTCGCCCCTATTGATCACGCTCGATGAGATGTCGCGGGAGAGATTAGCCTCGTCGCCTTCTGACACCGGCAGGCGTCCGTCGCTGCTGCTGAAACCCGATTGTTCTGCGCCACCGGTCGCCAAGACTCGAGGGCTGAGCCCAGTGGATCGACGCCGCATATCCGTCCTGGGCGCTGCGCCAGGCGCCTGGGCGGCCGGCAGAAGCCTTGCGCCGTTCTAGCGTCGAGGCAATTTGAAATAGTGGTTCGGTATCCGTGTCTGCTCTGATACCACCAAGGTGCGAGGTACTCTTGCTGATAGAGGGTTAGTGATCGTGATCATGAAGGCGAGCAAGGCTCCGGCAACAGTTGAACGCACCTCGGCGTCAAAGGAGGCCTCGGGTAGCACGACGCCTTATCGAGAAAGCGCCGTCGCCGTCAACTCGCCGAGGTTGTTCAGGCACCGCAAAGGAGGCACGGAGACACCCCAGATCCGTCCATCTGTTGACGAGGGCGGCCCCGGTTGTATCGCGGTGCGGCGAAGAGCGCCGGCTGGATTGTCTGTGCTCGGGGGAAGCGGACCCCGGCATGGACCTTGTGTCTGCCCGAGCTGCAAGAGAAGGGCAAGGGAACACAACGGGCTGCTAGCAACGACAACGGCTATGCCGAGATCGACGCAGATTCCTCTGGCGATGTGAAGCACTGCATATTGCACTGCCGCCACGCTCTCGCCGTCTCGAGCCTTCTGGCAGGCAGGCAGGCAGCTCGACAGGCGGTGGCGTCGCCTGGCCTTCCCAGGTTCGACCTCCCCGCCGGGCTTCTCGAAATCGCTCAGAGACTGCAGCGGGTGTAAACACAGCCTCGTCGACGAGAGCCATGACGAATATGAAACAGGACTTCAGGCAGTCGGTCCACTTCTATCTGGCTTTGACCGTTTGAGCTAGCGTCGAGGGAGTCATCATTTTCTCTCAGCTCATCTTCCATGGACGCCGCTCCATTCGCTGCCAGAGATGGTCGATGCAGACCCAGGGCTAAAGGGTGGGGGAGGGGAAGAAAGACGTCGGCTATGACTTTTGCCGTTTCCTGCTTCGCCTTCCAGGCAGGGGCGGGCATCTCGGCAACGGTCGCTTGTTCTTGCTCGCAAAAGCAAACCGTAGAACGGGCTCGTTCTCCCGTTCATACGGTACCTACTGCCTGGTGCCTTACCCACCTGCTGCAACGCCAACTGAGCTCTCGCTCGACTCTTTCGGCCCTGATCAGCCGACGGGCCGAGAGCAAGGCACCAGTGATGCGATGAGCAAGAGGCCAGTGCGGCAGGATGCAGGCTGCCCGTTGTTGATCGAGGCGTCAAGAAGGGTGGCCAGCCATACATCCATGCCTCTTGCAGCAAGCCGTGTTCCATCTCAAGGGGCTCGTCTCGGCGGTTGCCAGAGCGTATTCAAAGGCCGCTCGGCTTCGCTGTGCCTGTTGAGAGGGCGCAACCCGACTCGAGGCGGTCGATCAGGCACCGGCCGGGCGTGGTCGTGCAACGGGGCCCAGGCAGGCAGACGAGAGGCGGCGGACGGCCGCAGAAATGCCCGAGGCCCGACGAGTATGTACGGCGCTTGGCTGCTTGCTGTTGATGGCTGGCGCTTCGGGGGCCAGGCAGAACGGGCGCGGGGGTTCGGGATCGGTTGTCGTCTGAGTCGACAGTCTTGCTGCCCCGTGCAGGGGTAGAGTCTTGTCGTCGTCGCCGTCGTCGTCGACCCCTCGCTCTTGCGACGGTGTATCTGTAGCCAAGCTGGAGCTCTCGGCGGTGCTTCTGCATGCTGCGGCCGTCGTCATCCGCATGAGACGCACGCACGCAAGCGGGCGGGTCTCTGAAGTCGCTCGACCACGCGGTCAATCTGCGTCGGCGGGCGAAAAACGTCGCTCGTCTAAAATTCCTGTTTCCGCCCGCCCCGACTCGGCCCCCTTGCCTCCTGCCCTGCTGGTGTTGTCGCGAGAGGTGTCGTCGACGTCGCCCTCCATCTCCGTCTCAGCCGGTCCCTATCGCACCTGGTCTGGCCTCTTTTTCCGCATAAAAAACACATGTGCCTTTGCCACCCCAAGTTTCTCGCAGAGCTTCCAGCCGTCCCAGCGTCGTGGCGGACCCAGGTCCCTGTCGCTCCTTGCTGCCCTGGCGAAGGGGGAAAAAAGTTGCCGCTCCCTCGTCTGCGCCTGCGCTGCTTGGTTGTTCGCTGGCAAGCTCGTTTGCCCTTTCACACCAATCGCTCGGCTGTCGCAACTCAGGCCGCAGCGCCATGTCCCGGCTGTGGGCCCTGGCCCCCTGCCCGCCGCCATTTCAACTCAACGTCATCGCGATCACCAAACAGGGCAATCTTCTTTCAGTACTGTAGCATCTACGGTATCACTCGCTCATTATTGTTCCAGGCACGCGACGACGTTCTCACATTCGCTGATGACTCTGAAGCGTGATCAATTCTGAAAGCTACGGGCAACGGGCAAGGTGGCTGTGTTTTTGCCGGCCAGGCTCTTCTGTCTGGCAACCGGGGCATCGCGCTGGCATTCGGACCGGTCCGGGCTTTTCACTGTCGGTACCTCCACGTGGCGCTTGCCGCTCTTTTCGCCGTTTGTCCGCAGTCTGGCCTGACGGGTGCGACGTCCGAGCCGCCGACCTGGTCCGTTCCCATGCCCGTCGATGCGGCCAGCTGACAGCGCCTCCTGAATTCAGCCGCATTGTATGGCGTGCAAGCTGGCACGTTGTCGGCCTATGCTCTCGAAAGGCGTTGCCGGCGGTCGATTGCCTGGTCGGGATGGGTTCGGAAGGTTGTCGGTGGGCTTGATCAAGCTGCGCGCCGAGGGGCCAGCTCGAAAACAGCGAGATAGTCGCCGTGGTTTTCCCGACCGGGCGAGGATCAGGGGTGCGGCGCAGCGACCCGACCCGGCCCATGCGTGGAGCCTTCTCTTCGCGACGCAGCTTCGACTCGGCGGCGCGGTGCTTGCCGGTACTGCACGGTCAATACGTGAGTACGTTGCTGTACCGTTGCAGGAAGGGATCAGCCGGTAGCTCCGGGAATAACTTTCTGGGGTAGGACCATGCTCTATCCCGATAAGAGTCCACGAAACGTGGCGAGGACGAGGGCATCATCATCATTGGTCTCGGGCGCCGGCGAGACGCTCACAGCATGACGCAAACGTGGGAAGGCGTTACGCGTGCGCTGAGCTTGCATGCTGTGCGACAGTGCGCACGGCCAGAGAGAACAGGTCTGCTGGGCCCGATCATAAGGCTTGGCCTGGAGAGGGCGCGCGCCCCCGTTTCCGATCCTGGTGGTGTTGCCGGTGGCGATGAGAGCGAGAGCGAGACCGGCTAAAGTGGCAGGAGAGGGCAGGGGATTCGGCAATGCAACCCTTCCTCCGGTCCGAGCATCGTGGCTTCGGCAAAACTACCTCGTCCTCGCCCCTTGAGCACGCTCGTTGCGCGTCTGTTATGCCCAAAAGCCACCTGCCCTACCTTGGCCTCTTGCTCCCAGGCCTGCGTGCTGCGGCCTGATCCGGTCTCGCCTCGACTCGGTCGATGATGTTACTGAAGCGAGCTTCTCCGCATTTCGCCAGCCTCGATGACCCCCTACCTCGTTCCTCCTCGTTCCGACAGAAGGCGCCCAGGTCAGACGGCCGCAAGCCGCGCGCACGGGCGCCAGGTCGCTGAGCATGATCGTCGACCCATGACCCGACCGCATCCAGTCTTGCCTGCCGCATCGAGAGGCAGGTGTCGCGCCGTGTCGATGCGAGGAGGTTGGAACCGCGGTCGTCGGCTACTTCCATCTGTCCATCATGTACAGCTGGGAAGGCACCGGCGCCGGCGGGATGCAGAACAATTCGTCCGTCGCCTACAGAGCGAGGGCAGCTCCGCCTGGCACCTAGACGATACGTTGTCGGCATGACTGAGTTCCACCCCGCGCGTTTGAAGCTGTGGCGGCTGCTACGGAATCTGCACATATGTGTGTACGTGGATGGCGACGCCCTCGCTCCCATGCAGACGTACAGATGTCGACCGAGGGTGTCTGCCATCGCTTCAGCGGTCAGCGGTCGAAGACGGACATGAACGGCCCTTGGATTTGAGAAACATGGTGGTTGTCGCCACGTTGACCGACATGTCGCTCGATATAGCACCGCGGTGCTGACTGGCGGGCTGCGAGCGAGCTGAAGGTACATACGCTCAGGTCTTTTTGTCTTGGCCTTTTCTCGGGCTCCGAGTTCGTCGGTCGAGGCCGTCAAGACGGCTCGTTCGACGGGGAAGCAAGCGGTACAGTAGGCGGGGCGAGCTTGGAAGCTCATCCCGAGGCGACCGTGGCCAGGGCGCTGCCTGCCCGGCTGTCTTCCATCGCATCGCAAGCGGGTCGCCACGGTTCAGCCTCCTCGTCTTTGGCGCACCCGCTCCCAATGAAAATGCAAGGATGAGCCATGCCAGTCGGGGTTCTCGAAACATCGCCTGATCATCTGCCAGGAGGACACACGGGCAAGAGGGCCCGCGCGGTTTCGGGGGGCTTGGCTGGGCTTCGATCTCGTCGTCGCTGGCGACGGATGGCGGTGGTGGCGCGTCAGCTGTCCACACCGTATTCTTGCTCTGCGCAGGCGAGAGCTCTACAGGTATCTGTTTGGTCTGTCTGGCTGTCTGACCTGGCTGGCCAGCTTGTCTGCCTGAATCGCTCGCTGTCGAGCTCGATGTCGCAGACGACATGGGAACAAGCGGTGCGGGTGGCGGACCAGGCCTTGGGCCCACCTACCCTGTTTGGCCTTCCATGAGGCAACGAGGGCAGCCCTGCCTGCCAGCTGAGCCCCAGGTGGCGGTGGTGGTTTCAGCTCCGCCCTGGGCAGGCAGGGCCAGCAGGCAGGCAGGGCCAGCAGGCAGGCAGGGCCAGCAGGCAGGCAGGGCCAGCAGGCAGGCAGGCAAGCCTTGTTTCATGCGCACCAGCACCTCGGACCCCGAGACGCCAAGCCTGCCAGCAGGCAAGCAGCAAGCAGCAGCTGCGTCGCGCTCGTCTGGCCAGAATTTCAAATACGCAGCCCCCGGACCCGAATTGCAAATGGCCACGTACGATCCCGGCCCGTCCGTTTCTAAGTCGGAACCGAAGACCAAAAGCCAGGTCGAGGGGCCGCTTATGTAATGCTTTGGCCGCAGTTTTTTGGGAGAGGGCTCTCGAAAATTTGGAAGCTGGCCCCTGGCGAAGCGGGTTTCTTCTTGTCGCGGTCCCCCCTGCCTCCTCGCCGTCGTCGCTGCTCCTGGCCTGGCCCTTCTCCACCTATCGAACCGCAGCCTTGATCCTCGCACCCTACGCTCGCCAGCCATCGCTTAGACATCTCCAGCAACCGCCCAGCTCCCCTGCTCGACCGCCGCTGCCCGTACCGCTTTACGCAGCTCCCGCCACCACCCGCCACCGCCACATCGACCACCGACCGCCATGGCCTCGGTCTACCGACAGGCTGCCAAGAGCGCCGGCGTCGCCAACAAGGGAAAGAGAAAGGCCGACGATGGTGCTGCGGCCGCCGACGGCGAGGGTGCGCCGGGCATCCGGCGCAACAAGCAGCGCGTGCTGATGCTGCCCTCGCGGGGCGTCACGTCGCGGATGCGCCACCTGATCAACGACCTCGAGACGCTCATGCCCCACTCGAAGAAGGACTCGAAGCTCGACAGCAAGTCGCAGCTCCACCTGCTCAACGAGCTCGCCGAGCTGCACAACTGCAACAACACCCTCTACTTTGAGGCGCGCAAGGCAGAGGACCTCTACATGTGGGCCTCCAAGACGCCCAACGGGCCCTCGGCCAAGTTCCACGTGCACAACATTCACACCATGGACGAGCTCAAGATGACGGGCAACTGCCTCAAGGGATCGCGGCCGCTCCTCTCTTTCGACAAGGCGTTCGACGAGTCGCCCCACTGGACCCTCATCAAGGAAATGTTCACCCACATGTTTGGCGTGCCCCGTGGCGCGCGGCGCTCCAAGCCCTTTGTCGACCACGTCCTCTCGTTTTCCATCGTCGACAACAAGGTGTGGTTCCGCAACTACCAGATCATCGAAAACGACCCGGGCGCGACGGCCCTGATTGCAGCGGCCGAGGGCGCAGAGGGCAAAAAGTCGAGGCCAAAGCAGGAGGCCAAGCAGCCCACGCTCGTCGAAATCGGGCCCAGGATGGTCCTGAGCCCCATCCGCGTCTTTGAGGGCAGCTTTGGCGGCGCGACCGTGTTTGAGAACCCAGGTGAGCATCGCGGCGTCGGCGCGGCGATCTGGCCAGGCCCTCTGCACCAGCCCCGTAACGGCGGGCGCCAGCTAACCTTCCGTGTCCCCTCTGGCTCACGTCCTTGTCTGCTCCGTGGCAGAGTACATCTCGCCAAACACAATCCGCCACCAGCTGCGCAAGGAAAAGGGCGAGAAGTTTGCCACGCGCGTCAACCAGAACGAGGCGCTCAAGACCAAGCGCGCCAAGCTCAAGAGCGACGCAAAGGAAGACGTCCTCTCGAGAAAGAGCGTCTTTGCCTGACGAGGCCGTCTCGGCTTCCCGCCCTCGTTCCCGACCTTGCACCCGCTCGACGGCGAGCCCATCCACTACTTTTCGACTTTCTGCCCAGCATCTCCTTCGATCATCCGAACGACCGACCGACCTTGTACGATACCGATCACCCTGCACGCACAACTTCCGACCCCTGTCACTGCACCTGGGCCGAGCTCAGCTCAGCTCATCTCGACTCGAAACTCACTGCTGGTCGGCGTGCCTCGAGCGCTGGTTTCGACAACAGAGTGGGGGAAGGCTGCTTTGGAAACATGGGAACTGTGTGTGGGCCGTGAGGTATATGGTACAGGTGCTGGCTGGTGCTGGAGATGAGGGGGATGCCGGGTTAGGGTCAGAGGCACAGGCGCGCCCTGTTGTGGCCGAGGCCCGCTGGCTCGAGAGAACGAGACGAGCGGGGCCTACGACGTCCGCACAAGTCGCGGTTCGGGTCCTAACCCGCCTTTGATATGCCGAGCCGCGCTGGATCGAGATGCGCGCGCCGCGTGGCAAGCTGCGCTGTTGTCGAGGATGCTGATGGTAGGGTCGAGGCTGGATGCTTGTTTTGGCCAAGGTCGGTTCGGAAGCTGCGGTGGCCACTGGGCCGGAGGAGCGGGTCACCACTCGAACTCGCTGAGCGTCATTGGAGAGGATGTTGTGAATGAGTCAGCGTCGCGCAACGTCTGGTCGACAAACAAGCAAGAGGGCTCTCAGCGACTCACCCGTTGCACTTGGTGAAGAGGTAGTCGCGGCCATCGATCGAGGCGACGCCGTCCTTCAGGACACACTTCCACTTGTTCTTGACTCGCTGGACCTGCGACACGGTACGAGAAGAGCAGAGGCGGGATGGGCCGTGTCAGCTTGTCAGAACCCGGCCCGACGGCATCTGCATGCATGTGGAGGGGGACTGAACGCCGGCTCACCTTGTCGTAGAGGCATAGGAGCATGTCGTCGTTGCCGTCACCGTCGACGCCGCCGTCGGCATCATCGTCGTCCGAGTCGTCGAGGTCGCTGCCGATCTCGTCGCCATCGCTCGGCCTCTTGCGCTTCTCGCCAGCGGCTGCCGGGTCATCCTGGCTGCTTGAAGCCGCGGCGCCGTGACCGTTCGAGGTGCTGCGGTCCACGGCGCTGGCCACGTCTGCCGAGTTGTCGCCCTTTGCCTGCTTTGATCGCGGCTGGCCGTCTCGTTCGTCGCCTTTGCCGTTGGAGTCCTCCTTCTTGACGTCCGGCTTGGCCTCGCTCTTCGGTTCCTGTTTCGATGAGCGAGAGTTGACCGGCGGGAGTGACGGGGCGCCATCGAACTCGGCGACCTGCGTCGCAATGATCTTGGCCTCCCACGACTGCGCGTATGCGGTCGGAGGACGAGGCGACAAGACTCAGTATGGAAGGGGGAGAGGCATCGTAGAAGGGCGCCCTACATGGTTGCCAACTCACACGCTGCAGCTCTTCGAGCACTTCCTTCTCGATGCCCATGTCGTCAAAGTCCTGACGCACGTTGTTGATCACATCGTCGATAATGGTCCGGTAGACCTGTGACTGTTGGTCGGGGCGTGCGCAGAGAGGACAACAAGCGCCGTGAGCCGAGTGTTCCTGCTCAGAACGCAACGCGAGGTGGGTACGGAAGAGTTCCCGAACCCCACTCACCACAACCCTGTTGCTCATGACGACTGTGAGGGGCAGACACGGTGCAACTCGGAAAGGCGGCAGGCCGGCCTGTGCAACGTCAAACTGGGCGCTGCGACGGCGTCGAAGGCACACGACAGCGGCAAGAGAGGGATCGAGAGACCTGAGGCTGCAAGACCACGCGGCGCAGACTCGAGGGCGGTCGGAACAACGGATGTGGGCGAGCGACGACTGCTCTGGGGACTAAGGGGCTACGACAAAGTCTCGCGCGGCGTTGGGGGCGGTATCGAGCCAAAGCGGCGCTTCGATGATGAGCTCGGAGCAGAGAGCGCACCGATGTTTGTGCGAGCAAGTGGTCCTCGGCGGTGGCGTCGAGAGGATAGACAGAAGGCAGGTTGGTGGTGGTGAGCGTACCTGTGCTTATATAGGGTGCCTCGTCATCGGCGGTTCGGCCAGTGGGGGCCCGCGCCTGCCTCGCTGGATTAGGCGGAGTAGCCTTCGGAGCCGACCTCACCTCACGATCACCTCCTAGCCCTCTCGGGGACAGCTGGGGGCCTGCCTGGCCTGGCCTGCCTGAGGCCCAAAGCCTGGAGCGCGTCGCGTGCAGACCACCGCTGTGGAGCTGGGGACAGGCAGCCCGCCGAGGCCAGAGCCTGGCCTGGCCTGCCTTTCTCTGCCTGCCCAGTCGGGCCCGGCCCGCGGCCCTGCTGCTGACTGCCTGCACATGGCGCACGGTGCTCACGCGCGCGCTGGCCTGGCCAACCTGCGGTGGAGAAGCTGGATCGAGCCAGGCCTTGCCAGATCAGGCTGGACCCAAAGAGGGTTTGCCTGGCCAGACCGCCCGCCCCGCCCCGAACCCAACCCGAGGGAAGCGCGCGACGCCATCCTCATCGACACCTTCTCTCCTCCCTCCACCACCTACACCCACCTCGCGCCGTCTCCATCGATCCTACCGCGCGTCTGGCAACCTTCGTCCGCAGCATCAAACAAAGGACCCCCTTTTCTCTCCGGACCTCGCAACGGATCGACTCCGTCTGTCGCCCCACATCGCCGCTGCTCAAACTCCCTCCCCGACCGCAACGGACCTCCCCAACATGAGCCCTGGATCCGGTTCCCAGGCTGCCGCCCGAGGCACACCTGCCAAGTAGTACGTACTGTCCACCTCGACTTGCGTAGCGCGCACGTAACTGACTGACATTGCCCTCGGATCCTCTCTGCCTCTTCGTCTCCGCGAATCCCTCGCAGCAATGCCAACGACCTCGTCCTCGCAAAAGTCAGGGGATACCCGCCGTGGCCTGGTATCGTGAGTCAGAGAGCAGATCCACCGTCGGCTGTTTGCTCCGGAGCATGTGCGTGGATGGCTGCTCATCCAAGATCCCGCCTTGAACTCTTTCCTCTTGTCGCTGCCAGATCGTCGACGACGAAAACGTCCCCAAGGCCGTCCTGAAGGAGAGGCGATCCCGCGATCACTACATCGTCCGCTTCTTCCCCGCCGCGGACTAGTGAGTGCTCCCGGGAAAGGGTAGAGATGCCCTGCGCAGCGACGCAGCCTGCTGATTGCTTCAAACCCCCTTTTGCGCACCTCGTGCCGCTCAGCCACTTTGCCACCGCTCGCGATCTTTCGCAGCTTACGCAGAAGCAGATCGAGAACTACATCCGCGACCCATCAAAGAAGGGCGGCGAGCTCAAGGACGCCTACAAGTGCGCCGGCAACGACCCCCTCGCCTGGAACGAGGAGCAGAACGACATTGTCCGAATGCACGAAAACGCCAAGCTGGCGGCCGAGGAAGAGGAGCAGGAGAACGAGGACCAGCTCGAGGAGGAGGGCGACGAGGATGAGGAGGTCGCCCCCAAGAAGCGAAAGCGCGACGATGACGGTGTCGGAAAGATTCGTGAGAGCGCTGTAGACAAGCGGAAGAAGGCCAAGGTCGCAAAGGCAGATGCGGCAAAGGTGAGTTCTCGGGAAGGCAGGCCGCTCTCGAAACGCGCGCGCCATGGCATTTGGGAGCCAGGCTTCATCTTCAAACGTCGCGAGGCGCAAGCATCGACACTGACATGCGTCCTGTCGTCCCCTCTCGACCGCGACAGCAGGCCTCTGCCAAGCCCAGCAGCCACGCCAAGAAGGCCAGCAACGGCGAGCAAGAAGGAGACGAGGACTGTGAGTCAATGAAAGTAGGCCCTCCTTGCGACCGATCGGAGTGCGAAGGCTAATGCTGCTCCGCCCTCTTCCGTCACCGGCGCATCCACTGCAACAGCGGATCCCGCGGTCAAGATGGTCAAGGAGTGGCGCCACAAGCTTCAAAGGGCCTTCCTGACCGCCAAGGATGGCCTGCAGGGCGAGGTGAGTGTCCGGCCCGGCCAGGCAGTTTCACTTGCACTTCCGTGGCTGACAGTTAGCGCACCCAACACCATCGCGCGACCGCACCGCAGGACATGCCGGCCAACGACGAGACCTTCAAGCTGGTCGAAGCCTACGACGACATGACGCTCGACCAGCTCAAGCATTCGAAGATTGGCAAGGTGATGAAGAAGATTGTCCAGCTCGACGAGATCCCCCGCGACGACGAGTTCCATTTCAAGGAGAGGGCCGAGGCGCTCTACAACAAGTGGCAGGTGAGTGGACGCGCGTCGTCCGGCTGCGCTGGCCCAAGACGGGCCCGCCGAGGCGTGCACTGTGCCCGTGCTGACGACCACCTCGCAACCGGTCCGCCTCGTCTGCACTCCCGCGACCGCTTACTGCAGGCCACCATCAGCAGGCAGAGCGAGGGAGAGACGAAGGACATCCCCAGTCAGGATGCCCCGGCCCAGGACGAGGCACCCGCCGAAGACAAGCCGGAACCCGACACGACGGCCGAATCCACCAAGGCCGAGGAGGACGTCAAGGCGTCGACGGATGCCTGAGGCGTCAATCGGCGCCGCGACGCTCCCTCGAGACGTTCCGGGGGCAGTGTGGGCGCTCCATGCGCCGCAGCCAAGCCATCGGAGCGCCTCGATGCAGCTCTGAGCTCCTCGTCTTTGTCCGCACTTCAACCGTGACCCCGCTTCCCCTTGCGACCCTTGCTTCTACGCCGCACGCCCTTTTTCCCCCTCCCCACGACGCAATCCTGTACCTTAGGCGCCTTTTATGATCCCCAAGTGCTCTCCTTGCCTCGGCCTCGCGTCGTCAGCCTCCCTGCTCCTGCTGGGCAGAGCTCTCGTGCTCGACTCCTCTGTGCCGTTTCGTCGGGTCCCTGAGGGCCTGGGCCCTGATCGAGCCTGTTCTGGTCTGGCCTGGTCTGGACTGGTTGGATCACCCGCTATCGAGCGGGATGCAGTTTTGTGGTTGCTGAAGTAGCCACACCGCTCTCGGTCCTCTCTGGCTGACGGCCTAGAGAGAGAGATGGAGGGAGAGAGCCGAGAGCCGAGAGGGCGGTGGCGGAATCATAGGTGTACAGGGAGAGAGGGTGGTTTTGTGGGTAGAAAGGAGGGGGCGTAGAGGCGAACAGAGCAGCTGGGACCTGGAAAAACTGTCGGGTTTGACCTGATTTGCCAGAGTAGCGGATGAGGAGAGGTAGAGGAAGAGGAAGAAAGGGAGGGTCAGTATGTCTTTCGTCTGGCGCGGATGCGGATGCCGGCTTGCCTCGATTCGCCGTGGTCAATCCGTCGAGGGCGTCCCCTGAACGAGCCGAGCGAGCGCTGCTCCTTTCCCCACGGCACCCTACGCTGCATCCCTCCCAATCTATGTCCCCCGCTCGCCCGCCGCGCTGCCGCGATACCCTCCGAAACGGCCACCACGAGTGATACCAACAGTTTAGAGGCCGAGCTTGGTTCGTCGCCAGTGGCGCCTCTTGGCGTTGTACTGGATCTTGTTGTCCGCCTTCATGCGGAACCAGTGCGGGATGGGGCTGAAGGTGCGCGCGGAGTCGAAAGAGGTCAAGGTGAGGCGAGAGTCAGCGTCTGCGTGCTGGTTGCTGTGGGATGGTGCGACTGCCGATCGCCGACCGCCAGCCGCCGAGACGCAGGTTGGGTGCCGCAGGTGTTGTCCGCAGCAGAGAGACACGGAGATCTGCCCACATAACCATCCACTCCTGACCCGAGAAGATCATGTCGCCCGTCTAGCTCCAGCAAGGGCGGGCTTGCGACCGTTTTCGCCCTGTCCCTTCCAGCAAGGCCGTTGGAGAGGTTCCGTCCTCTACCACCCCGGAATTCGAGTGGCGCCTGACCATGGGGACGCCATTGCTGAGGAGGCCATGTAGCCCCAGTCCGTCATCCCCATCAAGATGCCGAGAGCGACCCATTCGCTTCCTATCTCCATCATATGTAGTCCCATCGGGGACAAGTGAACCAATCCTCCAGCCTTCACTTCGTCTTCCTCCCTCTCCCTGCCTCTCTGCTGCAGAACAACGTGTGCTGCGTCCGGCGGCTGGCGTGTCGCAGGGTCGGTCGGCTGGTCGGTTGGCAAGTCGGAGGAGGGATACACACCGGTTCTGCTTGGCAGCCTTGGCCAGGGTGACCTTGGTGCGGAAAGACTTCTGGGAAGGCTGTGAGGCGCAATCGTAGGTCGAGGCCCGGTCGAAGCGAAGGCGGAGGCGATTCGGTGCGGCGGCGGTGGATCGTGGCAGAGTCGAGGCGAGATCGACGAGGGGTCGTGACGTGGTCGATCGGTGGGGGATAGGATAAGGTGTGTGGGAGGTGGGGGTTAACGGAGGGGTACGGGAAGGACGTCGAAGTGGCGATGGTCGGTCGATGCATCAGAAGTGTGGCGGTGGCGGTGCAGCGTCGTAGGTTCGTCGAGGCGATCATGGGGATAGGAGCAGCATAGGGGGTGTTTTGCGAGATTGTCAGCGCTCCTCGCTCTTACCACTCGGGCAGCAGGACGCCTACATCGGCATCGGTCTCGATGGCCACCGTAGCCGCACCATGCGGCCATCACGACGGCCGTCATGGCGCCACTCACCATCTTGACAACGGGCCTTGAGGGGAGGGTGGGTGTTGGATGGTGTAGGTCAAGGTGAGAGGGCGGGATGGCAGCGGCGGCTTGGCTCGCGGTGCGGTGGGGCGGCCCTCGCCCGCAACCAGCCAGAGAGGCAGGGCTTCCACCCACCCGCCTGGCTCGACCTCTGCGCTAGCCCTTCCTGTCTTGCCTGGCCTGGCCTGGCCTGGCTTGGCTTGGCCTCGCCTGGTGCCCTTGTGGCTGGCTCAGCCAGGCGGGCCCAGGCCACGCTCAGGCTCTCGAAAATTTCGGATGCGCAGATCGGGCACCCGAGCTCGAATTCCTCTATTTCTGAACGACATCTCACGTGCCGAAAAGCTTTCGGTTCCGCTCAAATTCGGCCGAGGCACACCCCGACTCTCGTCAGGTTGCGGTCGGCACGGGTCTATGGCCGCGACTGTCGATGACGATGCGTATTGCGATGCAGGCTCGGGACGTGTGTGGTAGTACAAGGGTCGCTCTGACGATGCTCGAGCCGTAGCCTCAATGTCAGCTTGGAGCAGGCGGTCGAGGACGCCCCGCCCGCCGGCCGCCGGTCACTACTCTGCTGCGCTGGTATGGGGAGCGGGGAGCGGCACGCCCGCTGCCTACTTCTTGTTGTTGTTGCCACCGCCGCCCTTGCCTTTCTTGGGCGCCATCTTGTCGTCCTTCTTGCTGTCCTCCTTGAGCGAGACGATGCGGTTGAGGACAATCTTGCCGCTCTTGTCCGACTTGTCGCCAAACAGATCCAGGTCGCCGCTGAGGCGGTCCAGCGTAAAGTAGGCGGTGCGCATGCCCTGGAACCTGACGCACTCCTTGCCGAGCAGCTGCTCGGGCTTGCGCTGCGGAGCGCCCGCCCCGGTGCCTTCGGGCACGTCGGTCTGGGCGCGCGCCTTGGCCGCGTCCTGCTCGGCGTGCCTGGTGCGCACCTCGGCCTCCTTGCGCGCCTGCTCAATCGACTTGCGCGCCACGTCCCAGAAACCCACCTCGAGGAAGGCGCCCGGCACAATCTCGAGGCTGTCCTTGTTGATGTGGTCGAGGTAGTTGGCCTCGGCGGCCGGGTTGTCGCTGGTGAAGAGCTGGTGGTAGATGCGCGTCTCGTCGACCCGGACGGGGCTGCCGCTGGCCGCGTGCTCGGCGACCCACTGGATGTAGGTCTTGGGCTTGGGCGTCGACTCGTCGCCGTAGGTGCAGACCACCTCGATCGGCTCGCCCGTCTTGTCGTCGACCTTGAACGACGTGCAGGTGACGGGGAACGGCACCTGGAGCAGGCCCACCGTCTTGCCAGGCGCCATGCGGAAGTAGTCCTTGGAGTCCACCTTGCGGAAGTCCGAGGCGTCAATGTAGACGGTGCGCGTGAAGGGGATCTTGTTGGTGCCCATCTCGGGCACCTTGGGGTGCAGCGGCTTCTCGAGCTCCAGGTAGAAGTCCTCGGGCAGGTTCTCGATGGTCACCTTGAGCGGCTTGGTCACCATCATCAACCGGGGCGTGGTGCTCTCGAGGTACTGGCGGATCGACTGCTCAAAGCGCGTAATCTGGATCGTCGACTGCGACGACGTGACGCCGAGCGCGCTGACAAATGAGAGGATCGCGCCGGGAGGCACGCCGCGCCGCCTCAGGGCGATGAGCGTAAAGAGGCGCGGGTCGTCCCAGTCCTCGATGTGGCCCTCCTTGACGAGCTTGAGGATCTTGCGCTTCGACATGACGGTGCCCTCGAGGTCGAGCCGGCCGTACTCGGACTGCCTGGGCTTGTACACCTCGAGCGCGTCGCACAGCCAGTCGTACGACTCGCGCGACAGCACAAACTCGGTCGTGCAAAGCGAGTGCGAGATGTTTTCGAAGCTGTCGACGAGGCAGTGCGTGAAGTCGTAGGTCGGATAGATGCACCAGTCGGTGCCCGTGCGGTGGTGGACGGCGCCGAGCACGCGGTAGGCGATCAGGTCCCACATCTGCGGGTTGCCGTTCTCGAGGTCCTGCTTCATGCGCAGCGTGGCCGTCCCTGGCGCGTACTTGCCGTTCTTCATGTCCTCAAACTCCCGGAGCGACTCCTCGACGGGGCGGTCGCGGTACCGGCTCGGCTTCCGCGGGCCTCGCTCGGGGCCTCCGCGCTGCTCCTTGATCTCGTCGCCGGTCGAGTGGTCGACGTAGGCCTTGCCGCGCCTGATGAGCTCGACGGCGAGGTCGTAGAGGCGCTGGAAGTAGTCGCTCGAGTAGGTGATCTTGAACGGCTCGAAGCCGAGCCACCGCACCATCTCGAGGATGCTCTCAAAGTACTTTTCCTCCTCGGCCTCGGGGTTGGTGTCGTCGTAGCGGAGGTAGGTGAGGCCGCCGTGGAAGCGGGCGTAGCCGAAGTTGATGGCGATCGCCTTCGAGTGGCCGATGTGCAGGAAGCCGTTGGGCTCGGGCGGGAAGCGCGTCATGACCATGCCCTTGGTCGCAGCCAGGTGCTGCTCGCGCAGCTCCGGCTTGATCTGCGGGTTCTCGCCGGGCTTGTGGAGGGCCGCGAGGAAGCCTTCCTTGAACATGGCATCCGGGTCGACGGTGCCGCTGGCTGCTGCGGCCTCCTTGGCGGGCCCGTCCTTGGCCGAGGCCTTTGCCGCGTTGGCCTTCTTGGCGCCCTTTTCCTTGGGCGCGGGCGCCTTCTTGGGCCCGTACTTTTCCAGAAGTGCCGCCTCGACGGCGTTCTTGATGTCGATGGCGTTGGCCCAGCGCATCTCGGGCGTCGTCTTGACGCCGGCGAGGATGCCGCTGAGCTTGGGCCAGCCCTCGACGGCGTCAATGTCGGCCTGGTTGGCGGCGATGTACGAGTCGACCGCAGCGCGGCACTGCTCCGGGCTGACGGTGACGCCGACGCCGCACTCCCTGTCGAACGCGGCCTTGTCAGGGTTGCCGCCGCTGCTCTCGAGGAACTTGTAGGCCGCGTTGATCTGATCGGCCGACTTTAGGCTGCCGTCGAGGACGCGCTCGATGACATAGCTGCGCCTTGTCGCATCGGTGGCGTCCTTGGCCGTCGCTGCGGCAACGACGAGCGTCGAGGTCTTGGCATCGAGGTTCTTGGAGGCGAGCTGATGGTGCTGGATGGCTGCCTCGATGGCGGCGGTGTGCTTGGGGTTGTTGAGCGTGTCGATCGCCTTTGGCCCGGTCAGCGAGATCGAAGCAAACAGCTCGAGCAGCCGAGCATTTTCAGGGTCGTTAACGTCGACCTTGGGTGCCATGTTGTGCGGGCGAGGGAGGCTCAGACGAGAAAGACAGAGGCGGGAAAGAGAGGTTTTTGAGTGCGCCCGAGATGGACCTTGCGGGGAAGATCCTCGAATGCTCAGCTGGCGAGGCGCGTACGCAACGAGGTCTCTCTTAGGACAGCAATAGGTCGGGCGATCCGCCTTGTGTTGTGTGGGTCCGATCTGGGATCCGCGATGGCGACGTGCGGGGAAAGAGGTGCCGGAACGACGAGGCGAGGCGGTGGTGTTGGTCTTGCGATAAGGGTCGAGGCGCGGCGAAAAAAGCGAGCCGGCCAGCCTAGCCTGGTGCCTGTCCAAGGGGCACCGGCGGCGGTTGGCCCGAGCAGACCTGCGTCTTCCTCGGAAGACGGGAATCTTTCCCTCGTCGTTGGCCAGCCTGGTCAGGCCTGGCCTGCAGCGGGCAGCATGCCGGCGAGTCACGCCCTGCCGGCTAGAGGGCCAGGCAGCTGGGAAAAAATTGAGCTTGCTTCTTCCGGGCGGGGGAGCCCCGCCTGCCTGCCTGCCTGTCCGACGACGCAAACCCTGTGCGGGCCTGGCTGGGCTGCGACATCCCCGGCCGTGCTCACGCTTTCGCTCCTCTTTCTTGCTCTTCTTGGTTGGGCTGTCCCACCGATCCCGCCTCCTCGTGTTCTCGCCAGCCTCTTCAGGTTGCCAATAGCCTGCCCACTCTGCTCTCTCTCTGATCGCTTGCCGCCTTGGCCTGCAACGGGACGACAGCACAAGGTTGATCGCACGGCCACCACCCTGCCACCTTTTGACGTCGGGATCCAAGCCGACGCCTGCCCGTCCATCTTTGCTGCCGCCACTTCGGATCATCCGTCGACCAAACGCCCAGCATGCTCAACTTTGTCGGCTCCTCGCTGTTCCAGCCCTCGAAGCGGGCGCAGCTGCTCGAGGCCGCCAAGGCCAAGGTGGCCAAGCTCGAGTCCCTCGACGCCCTCTTCACCCACCACGTCAACCCCACCACTGCCGAGGCCGAGGCCGCCCTCGCCGACGCTGCATCGACCCAGAGGAAGGTGCTCGACACGCTCCTCACCTACGGCGACGACTTTGACCTGCCCGAGACCCGTCAGCGCGTCCAGCAGGCGCTCCAGGGCGGCGGAAGCGCCGGCGCATCGGGCGACGCCACCGTCCTGTTTGTGCTGCCTCGCCCGGGCAGCATCTCGCCCTGGTCCAGCAAGGCCACCGAGATCGCCAAGATGTGCACGCTGCACGAGCACGTCTCGAGGATCGAGCGGGGCGCCGCCTTCGTGCTCAGGTCGTCGTCGCCGCTGTCGCCGGCCGAGGTGCAGAGCATCCAGGATCTCTTCCACGACCGCATGACGCAGTTCATCTCGGCGGTGCCCCCCACCGGCGAGGCCCTCTTCCACAAGGCCAGCCCGGGCGAGCTCAAGCAGGTGGACCTGCTGGGACAGGACGGCACCTCGGACCGCCAGGTGGCCAAGCAGAGGCTGGTCGACGCCAACGACAAGCTCGGCCTGGCGCTGGCCAACGACGAGATCGACTACCTCGTCGACGCCTTTGTCGCCGGCAAGGACCAGGGCGAGGGCGCGCTGCGTCGCAACCCGACCGACGTCGAGCTCTTCATGTTCGCCCAGGTCAACTCGGAGCACTGCCGACACAAGATCTTCAACGCCGACTGGACCATTGACGGCAAGCCCATGCCCAACACCCTCTTCGGCATGATCCGCAACACCCACAAGCTGCACCCGCAGCACACCATCAGCGCCTATTCCGACAATGCCGCCGTCATCGAGGGCTACGAGGCCACCCGCTTCGCTCCCAGCCCGCGCACCCTCGGACGAGGCGCCGGGCCCGGGGCCGGGTCCGACGGCAAGGCCGCCCTGCAGGTCTACGACGGCACGACGGAGCCCATGCCCTTCCTGGCCAAGGTCGAAACCCACAACCACCCGACGGCCGTCTCGCCCTACCCGGGTGCTGCCACGGGATCCGGCGGCGAGATCCGCGACGAGGGCGCCGTCGGGCGGGGCTCGAAGCCCAAGGCGGGCCTGGTCGGCTTCATGACGAGCAACCTGCTGCTCGAGGGCGAGGGCCGTCAGCCTTGGGAGGAGGACTACGGCAAGCCCTCGCACGTCTCGAGCGCGTTTGACATCATGACCGACGCGCCGCTCGGCAGCGCCGCCTTCAACAACGAGTTCGGGCGACCGGGCCTCGGCGGCTTCTGGAGGACGTGGTGCGAGCGGGTGCCCGTCGAGGGTGCCGAGGGCGCCAACGAGGTCCGCGGCTACCACAAGCCCATCATGCTCGCCGGCGGCCTGGGCAACGTCCGTCCCAAGAATGCGCTCAAGTCGCGCATCACGCCGGGCGCCGCCATCATCGTGCTCGGCGGCCCGGGCATGCTCATCGGCCTGGGTGGCGGCGCTGCGTCGTCGATGGCGAGCGGCAGCTCCTCGCGCGCCGACCTCGACTTTGCCAGCGTGCAGCGCGAGAACCCCGAGATGCAGCGGCGATGCCAGCAGGTCATCGACGCCTGCACCGCGCTCAACGACGCCGCCGAGTCGATCGAGGGCGTCGTCGGCCAGGGCAACCCCATCCAGAGCATCCACGACGTCGGCGCCGGAGGCCTCAGCAACGCCCTGCCCGAGCTCGTCCACGACGCCGGCCTCGGCGCCCGCTTCGAGATCCGCGACGTCCTCGTCGACGACCCCAGCATGAGCCCGATGGAGATCTGGTGCAACGAGTCTCAGGAGCGCTACGTCCTGGCCGTCAGCGCCGAGGACCTGCCGCGCTTCGAGGCCATCGCCAAGCGCGAGCGGTGCCCCTACTCGGTCGTCGGCCGCGCCACCGTCGAGGAGAAGCTGGTCGTCACCGACCGCTTGCTCGGCGGCAACCCGATCGACCTGCCGATGCCCATCCTGTTTGGCAAGCCGCCCAAGATCGCTCGGCAGGCCCAGTCCAAGCAGCCGCCGCGCAGGCCGTTTGACACCACCCTGGCCACGTACCTGCCCGAGATCAAGGACGAGCCGCCGAAGCTGCTGGCCGAGGCCCTCAACCGCGTGCTCCACCTCCCCACCGTCGCCTCCAAGAGCTTCCTCATCACCATTGGCGACCGCAGCATCACCGGCCTCGTAGTCCGTGACCAGATGGTGGGCCCGTACCAGGTGCCCGTCGCCGACGTGGCCGTCACCCGGACCTCGTACGGCTTCGACGAGAGCCTGACGGGCGAGGCGATGGCCTCGGGCGAGAGGACGCCGCTGGCCCTCATCAGCGCCGCGGCGTCGGCGAGGATGGCCGTGGCCGAGGCCCTCACCAACCTCGCTGCCGCCAGCGTCGAGAAGCTGGAGCGGATCAAGCTCAGCGCCAACTGGATGTGCGCCGCCAGCCACTCGGACGAGGGCGCCCGCCTGTACGAGGCGGTCCAGGCCGTCGGCCTCGACCTGTGCCCCAAGCTCGGGCTGGCGATCCCCGTCGGAAAGGACTCGATGTCGATGAAGATGGCGTGGGAGGGCGAGCGCGACGGCGACAAGCGCGAGGTGACGGCGCCCATGAGCCTCACCGTGACCGCGTTCGCCCCGGTCGACGACATCTCGCACACCTGGACGCCTCAGCTGCGCACCGATGTCGGCGCCGAGACGGTGCTGCTCTTTGTCGACCTGGCCGGCGGCAAGCAGAGGATGGGCGGCTCGGCCCTGGCCCAGGTCTTCCGCGAGCTGGGACACGAGGCGCCCGACGTCGAGGACGCTGCCGTGCTGCGCGCCTTTTTCGAGGCGTGCGCCACCCTCAAGCAGCTCCGCGTCCAGAAGCGCGACGAGGGCGGCCTGGTGCTCGCCTACCACGACCGCTCCGACGGCGGTCTCGTCACGACGGTGCTCGAGATGTGCTTCGCCGGCCACGTTGGCGCCGAGATCTTCCTCGACGCCATCGACCCGGCCGTGCGCGATCCCGTCGCGTCGCTCTTCAACGAGGAGCTCGGCGCCGTCTTCCAGGTCAAGGCGAGCGACGTCAAGGCGGTCTCGACCGTCTTCACCGCCGCCGGCGTCCCCTCGAGCGCGCTGCACGTTGTCGGACGCGTGACGCCCGGCTCGCAGACCATCAGCGTCGTGTCGCGCTCGCAGCCGCTGCTGTCGGCCTCGCGGGCCGAGCTGCAGCGTGCGTGGGCCGAGACGTCGTTCCGGATGCAGGCGCTGCGCGACAACCCGGAGCTGGCCAAGACCGAGTACAGCCTCATCACCGACGAGCAAGAGGGCGCCGCCGCCCTGCGCTACGACCTGACCTACTCGCCCGCCGAAGACGTCCTGGGACCGCTCGCCACGGCGCCGCTCGAGGGCCGGCCCAAGGTGGCCATCCTGCGCGAGCAGGGCGTCAACGGCCAGATTGAGATGGCGTGGGCCTTCACGCGCGCCGGCTTCTGCGCCGTCGACGTGCACATGTCGGACCTCGTCTCGGGCCAGGTGTCGCTGTCGTCGTTTGTCGGCCTGGCCGCGTGCGGCGGCTTCTCGTTTGGCGACGTGCTCGGCGCCGCCAGCGGCTGGGCCAACTCGATCCTGCTCAACCCGACGGTGCGCGGCGAGTTTGAGGCCTTTTTCCAGCGGGCCGACACGTTTGCGCTGGGCGTGTGCAACGGCTGCCAGCTGCTGAGCCAGCTGGCGCGCGCCGGCCTCATCCCGGGCACCGAGAGCTGGCCGCTGTTCAAGACCAACGAGAGCGGGCGGTTCGAGGGCCGCCTGTCGACCGTCGAGATCACGGCCGAGGCGAGCACCAACATCTTTTTGCGCGACATGGCGGGCAGCGTGCTGCCTGCGATTATCGCGCACGGCGAGGGACGGGCATCGTTCCGCTCCGACTCGGACCTGGCCGCGTGCCGGCAGCAGGGTATGGTGGCGATGCGCTACGTCGACCAGCGCTACCCGCTCAACCCCAACGGCTCGCCGGACGGCGTCACGGCGCTCTCGGCCCTCGGCGGGCGCGTGCTCAGCCTCATGCCGCACCCGGAACGCGGCGTGGCGCTGTCGTCGATGAGCTGGGCCCCTCCCTCGTCCGGCACGTGGAAGGGCAAGGGCCCCTGGTTCAGGATGTTTGAGAATGCCCGCAGGTGGGTCGCGGCCAACCAGCAGACCACGGCTTCTTCTTCTTCGGCCTGAACCCCCTGCATCGCCCCGGTCGCGCCTGCACCCGCGCGGCCAGCCACCCTGGTCTCGCCTTCGTGTCCCCGCCCCCGTCGTCGTGGTGCCTGTAGATTGTCGTAGATGCTTCCAAGCTCGACCTTGAAAAATCAACCGAGTCTCGTGTTCTCCCTGATTGCGTCGTCTGAGTAGGAGAGGCGGTAGCCTGGCATAGCATCGACGAGGAAACGCGTCGAGATCGCGACGGTGCTCGGAGAGATGGAAGGAGCGGCCGTGCGGTCGGTCTCTGGCGACAGACAGGATCGTATGCACGGCGTGGCGAGTCCGGGGGAAAGGAGGAAGGCTGGCTGCTCAAAGACGCTCAAGGGAGCTGGACGCAGAGAGGAGCCGTGTATGGTATGGTGTGGCATGGCATGGTATGGTATGGTAAGCCGCGGCGCGGCGCGGCAGTCTAGCTGTCCGACTCGTCGTCGCTGGATCCGTATGCGTTTCGTCGACCCGGTCGCCCGTCGGCAGTGACTAGGGCGTCATACCTGTCGAGCGCAGAGGAGGGAGGGGAGCGGGGGAGCGGTGTATGCATGTCAGCCTCAACATCCTCGAGGTCGGGACAAGCATGAGTCGGCAAAGGGGACAGAGGAGCAAGGGACTCACCCGGAGAGCAGGTCGCGAATCGCCGGCTCCGTGCCGCCACGCCACGCCTCTTCGAGGTCGACGCGGACCAGATTGGCCACCAGCTCGCCGCCGCGGTAGACGAGGAGCGTGGGGAGCACATCCGCCGCCCTATCCTGCCTCGCCCTCGCGTCGCCTCCCTCGTCTTCCTCGTCGTCTTCGTCAATCGTCCCGTCATCGTGACGCGGTCGGGCGCCGCCGAAGCCGATGGCCGACGCCTGCACCTGAAGGAACTTGGTGCGCGGGTAGGTGCGCGCGAGCGACGAGAGGGCGCTGGTAAGGACGGCGCAGGCCTCGACGCCGCGCGAGTAGATGTGGATGACGACGGGCGTGGTGCGGTCCTCTTTGTCGATGGCCGCCACGTAGCCCCTCTCGTCGACCTCCCGCAGGTGCCCGAACCAGCGATCCGACCCGGCTCCCGGCCCCGCCCCCGCCTGCGCCTGGCCACCCACGCCGCCGCCTCCGAGCGCCGTCTGGAACGAGAAGCGTTTGCTCTGCCTGCCCTGGTTCTTGAGTTCGGCTATCCTCTGCTCCCTCCTCTTCTCCTTTGCACGGAGGTCGGCGATGGCGGCTGCGCTGACGCCGGCGCCCTCGCCCTCGGCTCCATCGTCGTCGCTATCGGCGTTTTCGCGCTGCCGGCGCAGTTTGGCCTCGCTGCGCTCCCTCGCCTGCTGCTGGTCCCACGTCTCTGTCTGGAAGCTCATCTTTTCCATCTGGGCGTTGGTCTGGTGCACTCGCTCGGCGCGCTCCGCCCGGGCCTGGAGTGCCTGCATCTTGTGGTCGTTGATGACGCCCTTTGGGCCCGTGTTGGCCGCGCCGATCTGGGAAGAGAGGCGCGACGGCTCGGTGCGCGACGGACGGCCACCTGGTCCCCCCGCGTCGTCGTCGTCGTCGTCGGAGGGGAGGTCGGAGCCGAGCTCGTCGTCGGTGTTGGGAGGGGAAGAGTGTCGCTCGTGATTGTATGCGGCGCGCGCCTGCGGACCGCGATCGTCTGCGTCTGCGGCGCGGTCGGGCGCATCGACGCCCTGGAGGATGGCGGTCTCGAGCGGGTCGGTGCTCGACATGGTGGCGTTGGTGCTCGTGGAGGGTGTAAGTGGTGTCGGTGTGGAGACCGGAGGGTTCTGGGAGGGCGAGGAGGGTCTAAGAGGGGCGCCTTGAGTGTGGTTCGCGGCAGCCGGTGATGGTGAGGTCGGCGATGTTGATGGGCGGAGAGAAGACAGAAGCGGGCTCTCGAGGTGGTCCCTTGATTGAAGGAGGTGGTGGTGGTGGTGAGGAAGCGCCGAGGGGGGAAATGAAAGCTGGGAGGGGGGGGGGGGGGGGTGGGGGGGGGAAAGGGGCGAGGGTCGAGGCAGAGCCGGGGGGGGCCTCTGCTTGGCTTGGCTTGGCTAGCTCGCCTGCCTGAGGGTCCGCCCTGCCTGCTTTCTTCGAGCGGATTGATTCAGGCGCCGTCCAAAAAAGCCCCGACGCGGGGTGCAGCCTGCCCTGCCAGCCCTGCCCGCCCTGCCGAGACACACACAAATCGCCTGCCTGCCTGCTGGCCCACGAGTGCGCGCGTGCGTGCGGGTAACGCCACCTTTTTCGCTCGTCGACCGCGAGACTTTACGGCGATTCATCGTGATTCTATCTCTATCGTGGCGCAGCAGAGGCGAAAGGGGTTCTTGACCAAGGCAGCTGATCATACGTACTGTCCAGTTGAGCTTGGCGGGCCGGCAGGCAGGCAGGTGGGGCAGACTCGGCCATGGCGGCGGGCTGACTCCCTAGGGCGGCGTCGCGCGGGGCGGCCAGTCAATCGACCCAGACAGCCGCCAGACGCCGTACTCGATGTCGCCCTTGGCGCCCAGCTTGGCCAGGTCCTTGCCCTTGCCCCCGGACGCCACCACACCGCCGCCCTCGAGCGGATGCGGGCCCGTCTCGAGATCCACGCCATCCTGCCCCCACGTCGCCACGTCCAGCACCGACGCGTATGCCCGCAGCGCAGCGCGCGTATAGCACATGGTCGCCGCCGGCGTCAGGTAGCCTGCATCGTATCGCCCGCGTGCCATGTGGAAGGAGGAGCAGCGCCAGTCAGCATTCAAAGACCCCCGACAGCGATATCCACAGCGTTTAAGCTTTGGCCACGTGGCGACACTGGCCCCGCGACACTCACGCTCCTTTAGCGTCCGCTGCGCATTCTCTGCGATCCTGCGCGGGCTGTTGCCGCCCGCCCTCGCCGCGCCGCCGCGGTCCAGCGTCTGGAGCCTCTTGACCTCGTCCTCGAGCCCCTCAAACAGCGGTCCGGACAGCTCGACAAAGTTTTGCTGCCGGCTCTGGTTGTTGGAGTTGAGCGCCGGGTGGAAGTGCTGCGTCCACTCGAGCGGGTGCGCGATCGACACCGAGTTGCACGCCAGCAGGTACTTGAAGCGTCTGCGAGGGGGAGCGGTGGCGGTTGTGGAGGCGGCAGAACGGTCAGCGTGCGGTCACCCTCTTCTCCTCCTCTCGCATGGACCTGTGCCCGCTTCGACGACGGCCGACCCTCACCCGCTGTAGCTGTTGCCCTCGCTCTGGATCAGGTACTTGCGGCGGCAGTGCTCGTGCATCGGCACAATGGGCGCAAACTGATCGCCCTTGTCGTGGAAGCTCGTCTCGCGCACATCGGCCCACGACGCCCTGCCCGGGTCGAGGGCGAGCGACGTCTTGCTCAACAGGTCCTTGCGCACCGGGTACCAGTTGGCCAGGCCGCGCCAAAAGGCGCGGTCGTCCTTGTTAGCCCAGGGGTACTCGCGCTCCTCTTTCTGGATGAGCCTGGTAAACTCTTCGTACGACGCGATGCCCGCCTCGGGCCAGCCGGCGAACCCAAAGTCCGGGAAGAGCCACCGGCCGATGCTGGGATCCTCGTCGACGCGCTTGTCAATCACCCAGCCGGCGGGGCTCGAGTTGCCGTCCTTGTCCGCCGTCGAAATGACGAGGTCGACGTCGGGCAGCGGCTTCCTGCTTCCCCTCGTCGACGCCGACGGATCGGTGGTGACGGCCGTGTGCAGAATGTGGAGCAGCGCCGACATCCTCGACTCGTTGCCCTCCTTGACCTCTCGGATATAGACACGGCCGTTCTTGACGACGACCTGCGGCGGGATGGCGGGGGCGAGGAGCCACGAAGAGGGAGCGCGACTGTCAGTCGAGGAGCTGAGGCACCAAAGACGGTGCCGCTGCGGGCTCTCCGTCGCCGCCGCTCACTCACCCTTGCGAGTCCCCAGTTGCGGTTGGCCTGCTCGTGCGCCTTGTCCACGTCCGCCTTGCCGATGCCGCCCTTGAGCTTCCATGCCTTGACGTTGTCCTCGAGCTGCGGGTAGAGGGCGGGAAACTCGGCGAGGCAGCGCTTGTCGTCCATCGTCTTGTCGATCTGCTGCTTTGGCAGGAGGCCCGGCCTGGTCATCCAGCCCAGCCCCACGAACACCGAAGAGAGGGGAAGGATGGTGCACGCAAAGCAGAAGGCGATGAAGCCGGCCGTCGCCAGGTACGAGTAGCGTCCGAACTTGGTCACCATCGAATCGGCCCGACCACCGCCGCCGCCGCCGCCGCCGCCGCTGGAGTGAGATCGCCTCCGCCCGCCCTCGTCGGCGGACGCAGGCACGCGCTCGTACCGTGTGCTTGACGAAGCCATGCTATGCTGGACGGCTGCGGTGCGGAAGCCCTTGGGTCGTTGAAGTGCCTTGGCGCGGGTGCGTGTAGGTGGGTGGGTGGGTGTGTGCGTGTGTTTCGACGCGTGCCAGCAGGCAATGGTGGGTGTGGGAGGGAAGAAGCGGATCGCCAGCGGTCAGAGAGGGCCACGGCGCCGGTTCGAGGCCACCAAGTGGAGGCGATCTGCCCATCGCTGATTTTACGCAATATCTGTACGCAACTTTGAGCGTCTCACACAACTCCTTCCCGGCTAGCTCAGTCGGTAGAGCGTCAGACTCTTATCCAGGGCCTCTGCGATCGATCGCAGTAACAAATCTGAATGTCGTGGGTTCGAGCCCCACGTTGGGAGATTTCTTTTTTGGCCAGTTTTTCTCCGGCCCTCTCTTTTTTTTTCTTGCCATTTTCAAGCTGGATTCCGTTCGCCTTCTGCCAGACCTTGGTCGAGGTGAGGAACGCACCGCGCTGGCGGCCGCTCGTTATCGCTCGCAAACTGGGCCGGCCTGGTCAGCCTGCTCACGAGTGGATTGCGGATGGGCGCTCAAGGCAGTGAAGGCGCTGGCGTCTCTCGCTGCACCGGGCTATCTGGCGCCGCGCTATCATTCGACGACTAACTACCACCTGCTGATGAACGCCCGCGACCGCTCGCTCCGACTACGCGCCGAGCGCCGCCTCGATGCAGTGCCCGATCTCTGCCCTGGGCTGGGTGAGTTCCGGGTTGAAGTACTCGAGGAGGGAGCGGAAGAGGTGGGTGCGTTCGGCGTAGAGGCCGGTGGGCGTCCCCTCGGACTCGGCGACGCGGACCGTGGCCGCCTCGTCGTTGGCGGACCCGCCTCGACCTCCGTGCATCGTCTTCCTGGCCCGGCCGCCAGTACCGCCACCAGCACCACCGCTGCTGCTGCTGCTGCCGCCGCCGCCGCCGGGAAGGACTTGGGATATCGAGAGCATCTCCGAGTCTCCGTCGCCCCCGGCGCTGCTGGCGTAGAGGGAAATGGGGGATCGCGCAGCCTCCTCATCCTCGGTCTCGACTTCGTCCCGGCCGCGCTTGGCGCCCATCGAGGCCAGCCGATCTGTCCGCGGCGGAGCCGCATCAGCAGCGCCACCCGCGCTACCGACGCCGGTGGCAGGATCGACGTCGTGCTGCGCCGCATCGCCGGTCAGCGTTCGGTCGGCCTCGATTTCCACATCGCCCGTCTCGACGTCGACGTCGGCCATGGACGTCGCCGCGGTCCCTCCCCCGGCCTTGGCGCTGAGCAGCCGCGTCATCAGCCTGCGGAAGAGCTGCGACTCGGCCTCGTTGGAGTGGTCCACCACCGCACCCACCTCGGTCTGCAGGTAGATGAGCGCCTCGAAGCCCAACGCCGTCGGATCAGCCCCACCACCGCCGCTCGTGTCGGCCGCCTGCGCCGCCGCAATGGACCGCGTCATTTCGAGGAAGCGCTGCTGGCGCACGCGGAACTTGGCTCGGCGCAGCACCTCGCCCGGCGTGGGCCGCATCAGCGTCAGCCGCCACATGTCGTCGAGCCGCAGCTGGCGGTTGTCGGCGTCTTCGGGGTTGCCGCCGTGCAGGTAAAAGACCTTGCGGCGGTCGTCAAACACCAGCTGCGCCGCGTACCGAGGTCGCGGCTCGGTCTCGTGGCCGGCACCCCTGGCCGACTGTCGGTGGCCGGCAGCGGCAGCGGCGACCGACGGCGACGTCGGCGTCTGGCTGCCGGACGAGGTCGTGGCAAGAAGTTGCGGCATCGGCGCGGCAGCAGACGACGACGACGACGACGGCAGGCTGTACGGCATCCAGCTGTCGGCGGGGCCCTCGATGGCCATCTCGTCGTCCTCGACATCGGCGTCGTCGTCGTCGTACACGGGCAGCGCCTGTAGCGGCCCAGACTCGGGAGGCTCCTCGCCGTCGTAGTCCGCCTCGTGGCTGCGCTGCTCGCCGAATCGATCGCCCGTCCGCTGCTCGACGTCGCCGGAGCCGGCGCCCTTTGCCGCGCCGAGTTCGAGCGTGCGGGCGGCCTCGTCGCCCGCCTCGTAGCCCGCCTCGTAGCGGTAGACCTGTTTCCAGGTGCCCCAGGTGATGTTATAGATCCAGAACGCGCTCGTCTTCTTCTTGTCGCCGCGACCGCCGATCAGGCCGACAAACAGGCTGATCTCGCGCGCCGCCGGATCGATTGTGGCGCGCTGGGTAAAGCCCGACTCGGGCCCGTCCTGGCCCGTGTTGGTCGAGATCTCGCGGACGGCGCCCGTGGCGATGTTGTACGTCCACATGTCGGCCAGGTTGGTCGCCGACGCGCCGCGGTGGCCGCCGAGGATCCAGATCTGACGGCTCTGCGACGCCGACATGCCAGACGTGCCCGGCTTGCCCGGGTCGAGCAGCATGCTGTGGCCCGACCGGCTGACAATCTTGCAGCCCGACTGGGTGGTGTCGTCAAAGAGAAAGGTCCACACGCGCTGGATGATGTCGTAGCGCCACATGCCGCTGAACTCGAAGCGGTTCGGGTCCGGGTCCGCGATGCGGCCGCCAAACACGTACAGGATCTGGCTCTGCGAGTCGACGACGAGGCCGTGGTCGTAGACGAGCTTGGGCCCGCCGTCCGCGTACGTGTCGGAGCTCAGCTTCTCCCAGCGCTCCCACTTGGTCGAGAAGCGGAAAAAGTCCGGCTCCCTGCCTGGCGGCGAGGCGGGCCCGTTTGGGTTGCGCGACGACGCCCTGCCTGGTGCAGGGTTCCGCGGTGGCCTGCCCGGCGACTGCGGACCGCTCGTCGATGCCGGTGTGCTGCTGCGGGACTGGCCTTCAGGATCAGCACCGAGCTGGTCGAGGCGGCGATGGCGACCGCTGCCGCCGTTTTCGCCAGTGCCAGAGCCGCTCCCGGCAGTCGTCGTCCTGTCGCCCTCGCCGGACTGGGAGCCGGCGTCGGGCTGGCCCATGGGCACATCGCCCGTCGGCGGAGTGCGCGATGGCGGGACCGGCGGCAGGAACGAGGCCCGCGTCGACCGGGCAGCAGAGGCGGCGGCAGCGGCCGCAGCGATGGTGGCGGACGGAGAACCGGGAAAGGGGCCTTCGCGCTGCCGGCTCGCCCCGCTGCTCTCATAGTCGATGTAGCGACCGAGAACGTAGATGCTGCCGCTCTTCTCGTCCAGGCACATCTTGTGGCAGCTGCGAGGGCCCGGACCGCCCTGCAGCCGGACGTCGGGCGAGATAAGCCTCCAGCGATTCTCGTGGACGTGGAAGGCCCAGAGGTCGCACAGGTCCTGAAAGCCGTCCCAGCCGCCAAAGAGGTAGGCGATGCCCTTTTCCGAGTCAAACACCATCGAGTGACCGCCCCGTCCGGACGGCGCGCTCGGCCGCGGCTCCTGCTGGTGTTGCTGCTGGGCGGCAGCTGCCGGGTCCGTGGGCAGGATCCGTTGCCAGTCGGCCCGGGGCATCTGCTTGGCGATGTAGGCCGAGAACATCGACTGCCCGTTGGCCGACTCCCAGCTGGCGCTGCCGGCAAGGCTCTGGATCGACGTCGAGCCGAACTGGGCGTTGGACGTAGAGGGGTCGCCGTAGGCCGCCTTGTCCAAGCAACCTTCGACCTCGTCCCAGGAGCCGCGCCGGACCAGCGAGTCGAAGAGGCGGGTCACGATGGGATGCTCAAAAGGCCGCTTGGCCGGGTGTGTCGGCGCCAGTTCGCCGCCGCCCCCGCCAACTGCACCGCCCTGCAGGCGAGAGGACTGCAGCAGGGCCGCAAACGCCGTATGATGGCCCTGCTCGCGAAGATGCTTGAGCATCAGCCGGATCGTCGCCGACTCTCGGTACTGGTCCCGGTTGAGGGCCGAGGATCAGAGGGGCAAGGCATGATCAGCAGGGGTCTAGAAGGCGTTGCTACGTTGCGAGAGGGGGCGGGGGAGGGACGCAGACTCACCTCGCTGTACTCGGACAGGACCCTGGAGACCAACGCGTCGTTGCTGACGCCGGCGAGGGCGACGTGCCACACGGAGAAGTTGTAATTGGGCGTGTGGGCCGCCAGCGGGACGATTTTGATGTACCGCAGCGCAAAGGGGATGACGTTGCCGCTGTTGGCGACGACGAGCGACAGGCCGCGCCGGTCGAGCTCTCCCTGGCCCGGTCCGAGGTGAGCCGACGCATCGCCCGCGCCGGAGCCAGAGCCTGCGCTGACATCCTCGAGCCAGCGGAGCTCGAACTTCTCAGGTGCGGCGTCGTTGCGCAGACCGCCGCGTATGAGCCTCTTGGCCGCGGGCGCGGCGCGGGTGCCGACCTTGGAGGCCGGGGCGGGGAGGAGGCTGTCGAGGCTGAGAGATCCGTAGATTTTGAAGTCGCGCAGGTTGCAGGGGTGCGGCTTGTGGTACTTGCCAAAGGTGATGGAGCGGACGACGCAGGGCTTGTCGAGCCTGAGGATGATGTACTGTTTCGACGAGGCGGACTGGGATGGCGTAGCGATGATGGGTCCTGCCGCCGGCGATGATGCAGCGGGAGCGCGGCGCGGCGAAGAGGACGAGGTGGTGGTGCTGGATGCGGCGGGTGCGGCGGTCCGAGCGGCATTGGCGCCCTGAGCAGCGGCCGCGGCCTGGGTCGCCTGCGATGAGCCGGACCATCGCGATGACATGTCATGCGGACGATTGTAGAGGATGTTGTTGGGATGGTAGGTGCCCGAGTAGGACGACGCGCAGGCGATCGAGTAGCGCAGCGTGGTGGGCCGGGCGTCGAGGAGCTGCTGGAGCAGCGTGGGCGGCCTGGCCTTTTCATCGAGGGCAGGCTCGTCGTCGAACATGGCCGCTGCTCGTTGTGGGTCCAGGCTGGGGGTTTGAGACTGTGAGCTCATCGTTTGCGGGGCGGTTGGAACCGAGGATGGGGCGATGCACGTAGCAAGAGCAGAGAAGGAAACGGGCAGAGGAAGCGGGTGTGCGACAATGCGACTGTGCGACTGTGTTTGGTACTGTAGATGGGGTATACGGTGCCGTCAGAGAGATGAGCAGGCTAGGGTGGATATCGGCGGTAAGCGATGGGCTGCACGAGGTCGAACGTGAGGAGACGAGCTCGGGCCAACTCTGGACAGTTGGAAAGAGAGCGATGCCCAAGCGGCGCGGTGGGGCAAAGAAAAAGGAGAAGGAGATGACGACGAAGAAGATGGAGGAGAGGAGGCAGGAGGCAGGAGGCTGGGCGAATGGTGAGAAGACAAGCGACTGGACGACAGCCAAGCCGCGATGACAAAAGGGCGGAGGGACCGACCGACCGCCCGACCTCTGTGGCAGACGGCGACGCGAAGCCTTCGCAGAGGCCCACAGGCCACGCCTGGCCACGCCTGGCCACGCCTGCACCCCTCTCTCCCTCCACACGCGCCCAGGCCAGCCGGCCAACCAAAGCCCAGCCCCGAGGCCACGCCCACGCCTCGCCTCGTCGCGCCGATCAGGCAGACGTCGCTGCTGCCACCACCTGACCGCATCGGGAACATGCCGGCCTGCTGGTCAGGCCATCATCGGCCCCCTTCCGACCTCTTCGGCCTCGACCCGCCTCGACCCCGACCTCGACCTCGACCTCGACCTCGACCTCGACCTCGAAGATGCTAAGCTTTACTCACAGGCTTGTACGGTCGCCCGTCCTTCGAAGGGCTGCCACCGCTTTCTCAAGTCAACAGCACTGAATTCGGCGGTACCCGCCCCGCAGCCATACGCCAGCATCGCCACACGACAGAGACGAGGCAAACACCGAGGCAGATAGATCTTCTTTCCGATGCAGGGCCTCGCCCCTGGCCATGTGTCGACATCAAACGTCAAGGCCCCAACCGGTCTGATCCGAACAGAACATTGTCGCGTACTTTGCCGGCTTGCCACGCGCTGACAATAAGCGACAGAGGCAACGGAGGCAGGCGCTGTACTGCTTGACTGCCAAGGTCAAACGGCGATCGAGGTTCGCCGACGTCCAGCAGATGGTTCGAGCGAAAGTCTGTGGCCTCCATCGGCCAGTCAGCGGTGGGCGGCAGGTCGTCTTTGCTGCCGATACCCTCGTGCGAGAGAGGTGCTCGCAACGGCCACAAAACATGCTGAGCAGGCCATCTCCCGACGTCACCTCTTCGTGATCCACGCCCTTTCCTTGCGTCGATGTCAGGCCTGCCCCCCATACGGTAGCAGCCCGGCGGGTAAACCGTCGGCAGAACCGACCACGACTCATCGTTCGACGTCTTGCACCCGCCTGTCGATCGATACTCGCCGAGCAAAGCACTGACCGATACGGTTCGACGCCCTCGCGCCGACGCATCTTTCGGCAGCCCCTCCGCCATCCTGCGCAAGGTCGGACCAGCACCGAGTCATCCTGGCCAGACCTGCGCGCCCTTCACGACGGCACCGATCGTCAGAATCGCCGCCGTGGCCGCAGAAGCCCTCGCCAAGAACACCAATGGTGCCGGCCAGGCCAGCAGGGCAGACCTGTGAGCGCCGCTTCCATGCAGGCAGCGTAGAGCTCAAAGCAGCCACTGCAGCATCTTCTGCGGCGGCCGCCTTCCGTTCCGGGTCCCAGCCAAGTCGTTCATGGGCCTTCGGGGGACTGCCGCCGCCTCTTTCTCTCTCTGCTCGCTCGCATTCTCGAAACCTGGCGCGGGGCTTGGAAACTCGGAGTAGTGCCAATTGGCGCAAGAAAGAAGCAAGCAGCAAGGCCATCGGTCATATCCCCTGGCACACCAGTACCTAGCACCGGTCAAAAGGAATCCCCTTGAGCCCGCGCTGTCGACGGCCCTATTTCGAGGCAGGCAGTGCCATGTAGCGCCGGATCTCTTTCGGGAGGCTCGGCACCCTTCCCGGCCTTTGCAGCAGCGACGAGCGACAATGCCCGAGGAAGGGCGGATCCCGGTCCTTTGTCCAGGCTGCACGCATTCTGCTTGCTTTTGCTCTGGTGGCGGCAAAGATGGAAAGCTTTGCTCGACAGCAGGGTGAGGGGGAGGGGGGTTCACAGACGTCGTCGGTGCGTGAGCTCCGGGCCGAAAGTCCGAACGGCGGGCGAGGTGGTACAGATTTGGCCGCTCGATGATTCTGCCGATGGCCTCGAGTTGCCCTTGCTGCCCGCATTCCACAGACACAGCGGCGGCGGCCACCCTCGGTCAACCCGCCCAGTCGCTCCGCTGCCCCCGCGGCCGTTGCCTTCGCTGCTGCTTTGCTTTGCCTAGCTTCCCTGCCTGCCTGCCTTTTTCCCCGCTCCGGTCCCTGCTTTTCGAGGGCTGCCCGAATCGGCGAGTTGCAGACAGTCGGCCGCCAGACATGCACGCTGCCGACGTCTTTGTTCTTGGCGGCTTCATGGGGGACCAGGCAGACCCTCCGTCACCAAGCTAAGCCTCCAAAAGCAGCGTCGCCTCCTGCTGCCATTAGCCATGCCATGGCATGGGCCCCTCCCGCAGTGACTCGCTTTGGGCTGCTGCTCGCAGGCTATGTTTGGAAACCACTCCGGCCCCTCCCTCGGCCGTCAGCCGCAACCAAGAATTTGCTGTCCTGTACGTACTGCCTGGCGTGTCATGGGAGTGCCAGCCATCGCGATCGGACGACTCGGGGTGGGTATGGCAAGGGGTAAGCTAGGCCGTCGTCGTCGTCGTCGTCGATGGCTCGATGCGGGTAATGACCGGGAAGCCTTTCCATCGTCGTAATGGATAGCGTTGCTCAGCATGTGACGCTCTGCCGTCACGGGTAGCGCCGCCGCCGCCGCCGCCGCCGCTGACGGGCTGCCGCGTCTATTCCTGTCCCCGGGCCAACTGCCTGCTATTTTGGGTCGACCATGACTCCACCGCTAGCTTGCCTTCCGCCGAGGAAGGAAACAAGCAAGCGAGCGACACGCCGCGTATGGAGGTACGCGCCCTACGGGCGTACGGACGGGCGGGCGAGCGTCACCTGTTCCGCGGAGAGTGGCGACCCAACCGCCGGAACAGACACCCGGGCCGAGCAACTGCGCGACCTGTACTGCAGGCCCTCTGAGGCCTAGTGCCACACAGGCACTCACGGCGGGCCAGCAGCGCCAAGAAGTGGCCGCGATTCTGCCGCAGAGTCAGCTCGATGGAAGCATCGCGTTGCAACGGTGCCCGGCCAAGATCATCCAAGAGAGAAGCATGGTGAGATCCCCCCAGAGTTTGCGCTTGGGTCGGACAAGGCGACGAGCTCTCGCGAATCGAAGCAGCAGGCGATCAGGCCGGCCACACACACGCCTACGGGCTCGGCGGGCCCTTGAGGGTGGTACCGTAGCGTCGTCGTCGCGCCTCTTGTGCGCCTGTCCTGCCCTGCCGGCCCGCCTGCTTTTGCGCTCCGACGCAGCTTCACCATGCGTCGAGCCAAGCAAGGCAGGGCGAGCGGCTTCTCGCCAGGCAGAACTTATTTTTTGAGCTCGCTGCTGCCGGTCTGCGGGGGGTTGGCTGTCGACCCGCCCGCCTGGCTGCTGGTTCTTGGCGCGCGATGCGCTGCTTGCTGGCTTGCTGGCTTGCTGCTTGCTGCTTGCTACGTGTATGCTCGCCTTGCTGCCGTAGCTTGCTTTGCTTCTTCGGCCCAGCCCCGAAACGTCGACGTCGGCGTCGTTGCGGTCGACGCCGGGCGTGGTCAGGGTCGTCGCCCCGCCCTCTGCTGGGGTGGCTGTGTGAGACTGGCCTGCCTGGTGGCCTTTTACCCGACGCACGAAGTGGCAGCAGCATGCTGCAGGCCCGGCAGCAGCGACAGGTAGGCGGCAGGCCGACCTGCCTCGGCGCCGAGACCACGCTGTCTTGGCCTACCCGGCCCTCGACCTAGCCTCTGATCTCCCCTCCTCTCCTCGTCCCCTCCCCCACCCCTTCTGTCGCAGCTGCTGTCGACTGTCGTTTGCTTGCTTGCTTGGCCCGTCATCCAGGAACACCAGGGCGGGGCTGGGCTTGGCTGCTTAGCTTGCTTGCCTGCTGGCTGCACCCCTCCTCCGTTGGGCATCGGTAGTCGCCGGACAGCGCTTCTTGGCTTCCATCGCGCATCCTCGCTCGGCTTCTTCCCGCCGCCGCCGTCGTCGTTGTCGTCGACGCTGCTGTCGAGCGTGCCGTCTTGTCCCTCCCTATCTCCGAAACCGGGATCGGCCCTCTTCTCGCAGCCTACCTGCCTGCCTACCACCACCACCAATACCACCACCACCACCACCACCATCCCGCCGCCCCCTCATCACCAGCGTCGCTTCCGGTGATTCAGTGCCTCTTGCCGTGTCGTCCCTCTGCAGCTCTGTACTACGCCAGTCTCTCGCATCCTCGCAACGTCCGCCCTTCGTCTTTGCATCTTCGACTCTGCCTCTGCACCGGCCATCGCTCTGCTCTAATCCCGTCGCTACAGCTCGTCGCTAGCCGATCGCTATCGCCGCCGCCGCCGCCGCCGCATCATCATCGCTCCGACAACCGCCTATCGCACGCCAGATCAGGCCGCCACCCTGTGCAATCGACTCGCTGCTCTAACCAGCTAGATTCGGACCCACCCTCACCGCTCAATACAAGGAAGGGCCGACCACCGACCCACCTCGGTGTCATCCGCCTTGCAAACGCTACATACGAACACGCACGTTTGCCGTGTGGCCATCCAGCTGCCCCACACCCTCCTGCTCGGATGCTCAACACCCGCCGCTCCCCATCGTTCGATTGATCGCTTTGCTGCCGACACGCTGGGCTTGCCTCGGCACCCACACGACTGTCGACCTCGAACCAAGCGCAGCGCACCCTGCCTTCGCTGAACAGCATGCTGCCTAGCGCCACAGACTACCCAATGGCGGGCACCTATGGTCAGGTCCGGGCCGGCCAGGCTGTCTCTTCGAAAGAAGAGGTCGCCCGCGCCGCCCTCCGCTCCCTCGCCGGCCCCACATTGCCTGGTCCGCCGCCGACCCACCAGACTTCTGGCTTCCTATTCCCCTCACCGGGAGTGCCACCACTGCCCCCCGATGCGGCATACCCTTCCCTCCCTCTGCCGCAGCGTGGCCTCCATCCCAGCGACCCACACCACGAAGGGCCACCCAGAGGCGCCCCTCTTGCGGCGCATGACATGGACGTGGATGTTGCAAAAGGGCTCGCGGATCGTCGCCCGGAAGCTTCGCAACCATACCCCTCCGCCGGCGATGGCTCGTACTTTGGACTTCCAAGCCTAACCGCCTCGCCAACAACATCGCCGCGCCTCGAGGCCGACGGACTTCCGCTCGACGGCGACCGGTATCCGCGCGACCCGCCCAGCCTAAGCATCTCTTCTTCGGCCTCGACGCCCAACCAGGACGTCGCGGCACCGCCGTCCGAGGATCGCGAAGGCACTCTGCGTCGAGTTGCCACGTCCTTAAGACTCGGCATCGACGACGTGAGGAGCGTCGCACAGCACTACCAGGCGCACCTCTCCTTCCGCTACGGTCCCGCGACGACCGCGTCCTCTGCAATGGCTCAGCGGATCGACCCGGCAGTCGCCCGAATGATTGTCGACGCCTTGAGGCAAGAGGAGGACAGAGATTCACGAGTCGGCGCCTTCCGCGAAGCCTACATCCAGCACAGCCAGTATCAGCACCAGCACCAGCACCGTCATCAGCACCCGCACCCACCAGCACTGCGACAGCACCGGCACGAACCAACTTGCAGCGACGAGAAGATGGTCGATCCGCGACCGCCGCCGCCTCCTGGCCAAGTCTGGGCAAGCGATCGCAACCGCTCCGACTGGCGGAGCGCGCCGCGGCAGCGACCCGCGCACAGTCACACCTTCGACGAAGCACCCCGAGACGACCGCCGACGTCCGCACGAGCCTTACGCTGCGCAACTGGCGGGACCTTCGCAGGAGGGCTATCGATCCATTCTAGCCGGCTCGGCGTCTCCGCGATCAAGCATCGCAGGCGACACTGTCCTGTCGGCCTCTCCGCGCTCCTCGTCGCCCTCCCCTTTTGCCTTTGACCCGCTCCGGCGACCGTCGCTGCCGCCCCTCAGCGCCATGTCACTCCACGAGCCGACGTCTGCGGCGTCCAACCGCTCTTCCCTCGACTCGGGCGCCAGCAGCCCGAGGCAAAGCTGGTATAGCGCCGCTGGCAGCGAGGCCCTCGCCTCGCCCCGTCTCTCGTACCCCTCTGGACTCCATGCTGCGCGCAAGGGGCGCTCCATAGACGACTATCTCGAGTCGGCATCGACGTCGAGTCGGAGGGTCCGACGTCCGAATCGGACGCGAGACTCGCTCGGCCTGCTCCCATCAGAGCTCGAAGGATCTGCGCTGGCATCGAGCCGGCATCCGTTCCAGCCGTACCCTGCGGTCCCCGGCCGACATTCGAACCCTCTGCAGCTGACGCAGACCCAGTCTTGGTCGCCGAGCGGCTCGCCCGCTCTGGCAGAGTCGCCGCTGCATCTCGTGTCTGGGCTGCCTCGTCGCTCGCAGGCGGCCGTCGCGTCGACGTCGACCTTCCGAGGCCCATCCTACCAGCAGGCCGGCGCAATGAGCTTCACGCCGTCGCCTTCGTTGGGGGGCCACGAGCAGAACCTGTGGGGTTCGCCCAGCATAAAGTCCGAGACGAGCGATTCGCCCAGGCAGCTCGAGTTTATCGGTGATGGCGCTCGCCGCGACGCTAGCCGGGAGCGGCACGGCGGCTTGGCTGCCGAGCAGCATCCTTCCCGTGCCGTGGCGGAGACTGCGGCCGTCGCACCGACTCCAGCAGTGGCCGCAGGGGGCCCAGCGAAGAAGCCACGCGGTCGTGCCATCCGCGCCCGAACCTTGGCATCGGCAACGACTTCGGGGACCTCTTCGGAATCTGCACCGGCGTCTTCAACGTCCTCTCCGCAGCCTTCGACGGTTGCCGGACCGCTCTCGCGCGAGGAGATTATGAAGCGGCTCCAACTCAAGGTGAAGGCCCGGCTCGCCGCGAAGGAACAGGGCACGGCGACTTCTTCTTCGCCGCCCGAGCCGTCGACAAAGGTTGGCGCCGCTGCCGCCGGCAAGACTGCAAAGGCAGCCAAAGGCGTCGCCGGCCAGCGGTGAAGCGCACGCCCTGTCGCGCGACGGTCTTCAAGACTAGGCTGGGTGACACCGGTGCGACAGCCGAATGGGCGTTTCCAGTCTGTCGACAGCACCCGCCTCGACTTGTTCGAAGGTTTTCATCGAAATGTAGGCCTCTCGAGGCTTGGCATCGGAAGTGCCCGCTCCGCCCCGTGCATCCGTCACCTCGATGCTGACCTGCGTGACTGCTGACGTTTAGGCGTCCGAGGTCCGGGAGACGCGTTCCGAGGTCAGCCTTCGATTAGAGGCTTCGCTCGTCCCGATACTCAAGGCTCGTGGCGCCCTGTGGCCTGGCCCACACCGCGACGCACAGGTCCTCACCGAGCACCTCGCCTTGTGCGGTTCCCAGGCTCTTTTGGCCGAGCTCGTCTCGAGCGCCATGCTGCTGCCGTGCTCGACAATCACGATCCGCCCGCCCGCCGTCCAGCCGGGCCCCTTTGCTGGTCGCACTTTTGGCTTCGCCGGTGCTACCTTACGACCCCCCCTCCGCCCTAGGTTCCCTCTATGTACCTGCCGACGAAGGCGAAGCTGGCGGGTCAGGAGTCCTGCCCGCGCCCTGCCCGGGCCCTGCCCGCCACTGTATTTGTGCCGTCCTACCCTCGTACCATACATGTTGCTGTTCCCGGCCCGTAGGTTGCGTTGCTTTGCCATGCCAGCACGGTGCCCCCTGAACGACGGCGAGTGGGTCGAGAGGGAGCCTCTGGCTGCTCGCGCAAACCCTTGCATCGACGTCGTACAGGATACGATGTACATACATGCAGAAGTGCTCGATTGCGCCTCGTATAGGCGGTCGGGATCCTCTGGCCGAAGTTGGCTCGCCTGATGACCGCGGCTGCGCCCACGGGTAAGATCGACAAAGTGGCAGCAGAGACGGTGTCGCCAGCAGACTGAGTGGCCTTGCCAGGCAGGAAGGACGAGAAGGCAGGCAGCCTTAGCTGCTTAGCTTGTTGATTTTAGCCTTTCATCTGCGCCCCACCTTCGGAAGGCAGCTGCACATTAAATCTTCTAGCGAGGTGGGTCGTCGATGGCCTCGGGCCGTCCAGCGAGTAAGAGTAGCCACTCCTGAACCTCTCTCTCTCCGTGCCACCTTCTTAATTTATGTATGTATTGCTCTGGCTCCTACGCAACGCCTCCGGTCTTCCGGTCGTCGAGCAAAGTACTTGAGCTGGACATCGGCGCACGGCACCGCGGCTCTTCGCCTCTCCTCGAGACACCGAAGGCAACCAACGTACAGGCGCACGTCTGATGTGTACACGAGCGTTCGTTGCGTGCGTGCAAGCGCCAAGGCTCGATATGGCTTTCCTCCCCCACCTCCTTTTTGGCTGCCGGCGCTAAGCTGTCGGCTTGCGCCTGGGCCCCGTCACGCGCCGGTGAGGCCTGGCCTAGGCGGTCACGTCTTGGCCAAAGGCGCTCGCTGCCTGGCTAAGCCTACACATCAATCAACCTAACACGAAAGGTGTGGTCCGAGGGCGTGTCCGATGAATGGAATGCCCCGGGCCTCGTTCCGGGATGGCTCTGGATAGGCCTTCCTCTGGCCACTTTCCCCTGCAGCGCGGCGGACAAGGAGCAAGCAAGGCTCGTCGGGGCTCGCCGCCCACGCGCATTGCCAGCGCTGCTCTCATCGCCCCTCGTTATGAGGGCCCCCTTTCCCGCCATCAGGGCGGCGCTGCCGTAGAGAAAGGCACCACGTATATAAGCCAAAGAGGCCGAAGGGCATGGGCTTGCCTCTACGGTCCAGCCACATCTTCGCGCCTCTTCCCCCTTCCCTCTTGCCCCCTCTTCATCCCCCGTGTCTATCCCTTGCCCCGACCACGATCCTTACTTTTCCCTCCTCTCTCGCTCCTGGAGTCTCTCCCTCGCAAGAGCCCATACGTCTAGTCGCCTGTCGCGCGCCAGCTATCTCGCTCCGCCTCGCCCTGCCTCGCCTGCCTGCCATGGTCCGACCCTTGCTCGCCTTCGGCGCCCTTTTGGGCATCGCGGTCTCGGCGGTCCGCGCCCAGTACGAGATCGACGAGATGTTCAGCACTACGTGAGTGTCTCCTCCACTTGAGCCCCTCGACGTCGACGACACGCTGACGCTCCGAGTGCCGCCCGTCGACGCGTACCGGCGCCTCGCCCCCAACCCGCCCACAGCTGGAATTCCTCCAAGGTCGTCGAGTACTCGAACCCGGCCATCAAGTTTGTGCCGGGCCCAGCCCTCACCCA
Organism: Pseudozyma flocculosa PF-1; assembly: GCF_000417875.1. Classification (NCBI taxonomy): domain Eukaryota; kingdom Fungi; phylum Basidiomycota; class Ustilaginomycetes; order Ustilaginales; family Ustilaginaceae; genus Pseudozyma; species Pseudozyma flocculosa. The sequence continues at coordinate 560,815 of NW_006920877.1, forward strand.
GTCGGTCAACTCGACTGCCACGACGCCCGACGTTGTCGGCATCAAGGTGCTCGACAAGCAGGTCCACCAAAAGGTCGACAAGATTGGCGCGGGCATCACCGACGCCGCCTCGATCGTCCTGCAGGCCTTCAAGGAGGCGCACCCGGACGACTACTGGACGCTGCTCCACCTCCTCTTCTCTCAGGACCCGGAGTGGGTCCAGCGAGGTGGCGCCGGCCTCAACGCCGTCCGCTCCCCGCTCGGCGCGAGCGACTTTGGCCTGGCGCCCTACAGCTACGACGACGTGTTTGACGGCTCGACCGACCCGCAGTTCAAGCTCTTCACAATCGACAAGGCGCCCAAGCTGTGGCAGACGCTGCAGGACATCATCAAGGTCAACCCCAACGTCAAGACCTACTTTGCCCCCTGGAGCCAGCCCGGCTGGATGAAGGCCGACTACCCAGGCTCGCAGCCCCTCTTCGGCGGTCACCTCATTGACGGCTACGAGGATCTCATGGCCCAGTACCTCGTCAAAGCCATGGTCGCCATCCGTGACGAGAAGGGCATCCAGCCCTACTCCCTCAGCGTGCAGTGAGTTCCATCGTGGCGCGGTTTTTTTTTTTCTTGGTCGACATGCTACCGCGCGCTCCGCAGCCCATCTGACTCGTTCCTCATCGACGGCATCGTTGCTTTCTCGCTCATCCTTTCTTTCTCGAAAGGAACGAACCCTTTTATGACAGTTCGCACTACCCTACATCTCGCTCCAATCCGTCGCAGTTGGCCAAGCTGGGCATCGCCACGCGCCGCCGGCTCGACGAGGCGGGCTTCAAGGACATCCAGCTGCTCGGTCTCGACCACAATTGGGACCACCCGCAGGAGGTGCTCGACATGTTTGACATGTCCCGCGACGACACCTGGGACGGCGTCGCCTACCACGGCTACGCTGGCGACCCGCGCACGCAGATCCAGTTCACCGACGCGTACGAGGACAAGTCGGTGCACTTTACCGAGTACACGACCGTGACGCAGAACTTCAACGAGCCGTGGCCCAACCTCAAGGAGAAGTCGACCAAGATCCTGTTCAAGTCGGTGCGCTACAAGAGCGAGAGCATCATCCTGTGGAACGCGTGCCTCCAGGTCGACGAGGACGGCTTCACGACGCCGCACCTCCTCAACGTTTGCCAGAACTGCCTGGCCCCGATCCACCTGCAGCCCAATGCCACGAACGGCAATGCCACTGCCGCGCTTGCGGACCCTTCGGGCAGCAAGATGAGGACGCTAGGCATGGCCGACGGCACCGCGACCGCCAACGGCACCACGGCTCCTGCCGCAGCCGCCGCCGCCCCTGCCCCCGCCGACTCCAAGCGGACGCACAAGCAGCGTCGTCGTGCCCTCACGCCGCACAGCATCACCCCTCGTGCCAACGCGGTGCCCGCGGCCGTGGCGCAGTCGGTCAACGCCACGACGCCCAAGCCCGTCAACCAGGCGCCGTTTCAGCAGTCGAGCTACTACAAGCGCACCTCGGACTTTTCCTTCCTCTCGCACGTCTCGCTGGCGGTGCGTCCGCGCGTCGCCGGAGGACAGTACGGCCGCCTGATCGGCACCTCGTCGACCGAGAAGCCGGCTCCTAACGACGACGGCAGCACGCCCGACCCCGTCGCCGGCCGGGTCCTCGCCTCGCTCTTCCGCTCCGACAACGTCGACCCCTCCAACGCCGAGCTCAGCAGGTTCAGCCTGGTTCTTCTCAACCAAAACGACCATTACGGCACCCAAAATATGGAGGACATCACCGTCACAATCGCGTTCCGTGGTACCGTGGCAAATGTCACGCTCGGTGTCGGGCTGTATACGTGAGTGGCGATTTTTTTTTGGGGGGCGTCCTGGCGGCGTGCCGGCGGACGGATCGCGTCGAGACCCCTGGCGATGCTTAATGCTGACCTCCACCTCCTCCTCGCCTCCGACTGCTCTTGCTGTGGTCGCTGGCCGCCATCAGCATGTCCTGGCTGGCCAACAAGACGTCCGATCTGCCCGAGAGCGCTTGATCCACGCCGCGTTTCCCGACCGCGTCCCTCTTTGTCTTCGTCGCAGCCAAGTCTGCGCATCCGTCCACCTCGACCGCCCTCTCTGGCCATTTATGAATCCATCTTCTGTCGCTACTCGAACATCAACCTCGATCAGGGCACGCGCGGCATCAGACGGGGCAGCAGAGCAGTCGCGACGGGGTACGTTTTTTTCATTCGGTTTCTCGATTTCCCATTTCGTCGATCGATGTGCGGTTGGGTCGTACTCTGCCACTGCTCGGATTCACAGCTTGGGACCACGGCTGCCGGCCGCACCGCCGCTGGCCTTTTTGATGTTCTGCGCGACCTTCTGGGAGAGGACCTTTGCGGAGCCGCCGCCGCCGAGGTAGCCTAGGCCGCTCCAGACGGTGGTGGCTGCGACGACGATCATGAAGCCGTTGACGGCGGTGTCGACGGCGGGTTTCCAGCTCTGCAGGGTGGGGGATGAAGCGGTGCTCGCCGGCTGTGCATCGTCGCCTTGCTGCTGCTGCTGCTGCTGCTGCTGCTGCTGCTGCTGCTGCTGCTGCTGCTGCTGCTGCTGCTGCTGGTTGCTGGCGGGGTTTGCGCTGGGGAAGACGACGGGGAGGATGGTGAGGAGTCCGACGAGGAGGAGCTGGAGGAAGGTGTTGTACTTGCTGATAGCGGTGGGCGTGACGGTGGCCGAGGGGAGTTTGGGGTTAAAGTACCTCTTGAGCGTCTTTGGGGGTGCGAGGGTGCGGTATCGGATGACAAATGCCGAGGCGACCAGGGCGACGTCGCGGCCGAGGATGAGGGTGGCGAGCCAGAGGGGCATCATGCCGCACCACGCGAGCGAGACGACCATGGTGGTCATGAGGGCCTTGTCGGCCGCCGGGTCTGCGATGGAGCCAAAGACGGTGTAGCGGCCCGTCCTGCGGGCGAGCCAGCCGTCGGCGAGGTCCGAGAGGCCGGCGAGGAAGAGGTAGGCGCAGGCGGGCGCGAACTGCGAGGTGCACACGAGGTAGCCGATGTAGGGTGTCAGGGCGAGGCGCGAGATGGTGAGGAGGTTGGGGAGCGTGGCGATGTCCTCGGACAGGGGTTGTCCGGCGGGTGGTGAGGGCGGGGGCGAGGTTGGTGTTGGTGTTGGTGTTGGTGTTGGTCTTGATGCCGGGTCCGAGGCCTGCTTGGGTGCGATCAAAGAGCTGCGCATGCCGACAATGGTGGAAGTGGAGAGCATGCGCGGGGATGGCAAGGCAGTGATGCCGGGGCGCAGCTGTGCGAGGATGGATGCCGTCTTGATCGGCGATGGCGCGGGTCGCTGAGCGAGTTGGCCAAAGCAGCGCGACGATGCCGGGCGTGGGTGGTGAGCTGCGACTGCGAGGGGTGCGGTGCGTGCGCCGCCGAGTTGTCTCCATATCGAGGCTGAGCAGGAGGAGGGTATGAGTGCGGTCATGGTGCGGTGGTCCGAGGCGAGGTGAGGCGAGGATGACGGAGGAGGAGGAGGAGGAGGAGGTGGTGGTGGTGGTCAAAGTCGAGGTCGCACAGACGAACGACGACCGAGCCAAGCCTGCCTGCCTGCCTCCACCTGCACAGGGCTCTTTTTTCGCCCGCCGCAGACGGCCAAAGAGGGCGCACGCACCAACCAACACCCTTCTTTCCTTCGTCCGCCTCTTGACCACCACCACCACCATCACCACCAACCTCACCGCGGTCACCACCTCCCTCTGCTGCCGTTACCGACCTTCGCGCGCACGTACGCACTCGCACATCATGCACGGCGTAAAGAGGGAGAAAAAGACGCCCGCCTCCATCCAGGCACGCCAGGCACGCAAGGAAAAGGAGCACCAAAAGATCCACGCTTACCTCGACATCGAACAGCGCTTCTTCCAGCTGGTACGTCCCGCTCGCCCCTTTGCCGTGCCTATGGTCGTCCTGCGTCGCCGACTTATCCTCTGATCCTGCTGCCTCCCCATGCACACGACAGCGCGATCAGGGCATCAAGACCAAAGACGCCCTCGCACACACCACCCACCTCCTCACCCTCAACCCGGAACTCTACACTGCATGGAACTATCGTCGCGACATCCTCCTCGCACTGTTTCAGGCGCCTCTAGATGAGCAACCGCAACAGAAGCCCGACGTATTCGCATCCCTGCGCCAGCCCACCGATGCACCCCCTTCCACCGAGAGCCCAACCGCTTCCTCGTCCGCTCCCGACCCCAACCCCAACCTCGCACCCACCGCACCCACGCCAGGTACGAGCGCTGCACCCGCCGCCACCGATGAGGACCAAGACAAACAGCGCAAACAACAGCGCACCCGCCTCCTCGTCGAGCGCGACCTTGAACTCACCGAACACGCCCTCCGCGCCCACCCCAAAGTCTACTGGATCTGGAACCACCGCATGTGGTGCCTCGAAAACCTGCCCGAGGACCCCGACTTGCTCGCCCGCGGCTTCAACAAGTGGAAGATCGAAATGAAGCTCGTAGACAAGATGCTCGAGCTCGACCCGAGAAACTGTGCGTGTGCGAGCTCAGAGCGGGCGCTGCGACCTCTAGAAAGACCGAGCTGACCACGTCGTGCTCGCTATCCCCGCCTCTCTCTGTTCAGTCCACGGCTGGACCTACCGACGCTACCTTACCGCCCAGCTCGCCGCCACGTTTCTGCCCTCCGCCGCCGTCACTGCCTCGCCGCCGCCGGTCGCCGACGTTGAGTCCTTCCCGGCCTCATTGTCCCGCTCCGACCTGCCCGCCGAAGCGCGCCAGGCGCAGCTGGAGCTGGCCCAGAGTGAGCTGCAGTACACGCTGCGCAAGATTGAGGCCAACATTAGCAATTTCAGCGCGTGGCACCAGCGCACCAAGCTGCTGCCGCCCATCTGGGACGCCAAGGGCTGGGACGAAGACCAGAGGCGCAAGGCAAGAGACCAAGGTGCGTGTCGTGCGGCGCCTGCCAGTGCCGTTGCTAGTACTGGCGTTGGAGCAAGCGCGAGCCATTCAGCTGATCCATCGCAACCCCTCGACCGGATAATTTTGAGCGACGGGCAGAGTACGAACTCGTCAAGCAGGCCATGTACACCGACCCGGCGGACCAGAGTGTATGGATCTACCACCGCTGGCTGGTCGAGCAGGGTGAGTCGCGGGCTGCGTGGCGTAGATTCGAAAGCGACGCCGCAGCAGAAGGTTCTCACACTCCCCGCTCCTCCTCTGTGACTGCCATCCGTGCGCCGCTTGCAGACCCGGCCGCATCGATCCTTGTACGCGAGATCGAGGCGATAGAAGAGCTGCTGGATCTCGAACCCGACAGCAAGTGTAGGTACCATCTTTCCAATCTTGCGCTGCTCGTGGCAGTTCGCAGCGCTCACATCCGTTGTGTCAATCTCCTCCCGTAGGGTGCATGCACACGCTGGCGCACTACAAGACGCTGCTCATCGATGCTCGGAAGAAGGCTCAAGACGACGAGGCCGCGTCCGCCTCCGCCGCCCAAGTCGACGACGAGGAGAAGCGGTTACGAGACCAGGTCAAGCAGCTGCTCGAGAAGCTCATCGACGTCGACCCGGATCGCGCCAACCGGTACCGCGACCTGCTCGAGGGCAGAGCGCACTTCTAGGCGGATGCAGGCGTGAGAGTCTGGGGATAGTCATGAGTTGGATTACCGGCGATTGAGATAGAGAGAAAGAGAGAGAAGAGGGCTGGGGATGGTGGACATGCTACATTAGAGACCGGGGTACGTGAGTCGGTGAGAGAAGGGGGAGGGCAGATGGCGGGCTAGGCGAACCACTCGGCCATGATGCGGTGGGCGGTGCCGCCCAGAGGGCCCTGGGCCTCGCACTGGGCCTTGCACTCGGCGAGGTGCTTGGCGTTGCACTCTGCCGTGTTCTCGGTTTGGCTGGTGGCAAGGGCGAGGGGACAAAGGGAGAGGAGGTGTGGCAATCGCGCATCAGCCATCTGTTCGTACGCCGCGCCCCGCCATACGGAATGGGACGATCGCCCATCAGCCTAGGCTGGTACGCCACGCTATGGTGCGGCACTCACTGGCACTGTCCGCAAGTAACGCCGTTCCTGCAGAAGGGTTTCTTGCCGATATCGCCGACCGTCTTGCCGTCCTTGACGCACGAGACCTTCATCTTGGGGCAGATGTCTCCCTCGTCTCCCGCCGCAGCCTGCACGGCGGCCTGCCTGGCCGAAGTGGCGTGGTCGCTGGCCCAGTCAAAGAGGTGGGCGAGCGAGTCGGGCACGGTAAACGTCACGGTGCGCGGTTCGGTCAGGTAGGGCACGGCGAGCGGGATCTGCACCGCCTCGTCGTTGACGGCGTCGGAAGAGGCGGTGGCGGGTGCGCCCGTCGTTGCCGTTGCGGCGACGAGGAGCGAGAGCGGGAGGAGGGTGGCGAAGCGCATCGTCGATTGACTTTGGAGTGGTGCAGCTGTGTATGTGTGTGTCTGCGGTGGTGTAGGGTGGCGTGGTGCTCAAGATAGGACGGTGGTGGTGGCGAAGGACGAGTGGTCGAGGACGACGGCTTATATCTCGCCCTCCGCCTCGCACTCCTCCCCACCCCTCTCTTGTCCGTCAAGCGGGGAGTGAGACGGCCAAGCGAGCGGGAGGCTGTGCAATCCCTCCACCGTTTCACAAGAGCCGAGCAAGCGGCCGGGGGGCAGGGCGAGGGGCGGGTAAAGCGGGGCCAGGTCGAGCTCGTCGACCGCACGGTAGGTCAGGGTAGGCCAGGCCAGGGTGAAGACGGCAGGCGGGGTCGTCATCGTCTCGCCTCGACCCGAGTCAAGCCTCGCCGCGCAAACCCAGGCCAGGCCAGGCCCGGCTATGTAGACAAGCTCGCTGCTTCAAGCAGATGCATCAGGCAGAAGCAGGACAAGGCCGCGCCGGCTCATTCAGGCTTCTCTCCACCTCACGCTCGGGAACCAGGCTAGGCTTGGCCAAGCGGGGGGCGGCATAAAGGCCCCAACGGCCGAGGTGAGGAGGGACGAGGGAAGAGGGTCCGACGACGGACTACGTCATGATCCCCCCCTCGGCGAATGTCACGCGACGGAGGAACGAGGATTGCGGGGTGAAAGCGTAGGGCCAGGGCGGGGTTTGACTGTGCGTCTGTATGTCTGGCTTGGCAAGCGAAGCAGGCGGGGGCGAGAAGGGGCGAGGCAGCAAGGGCGAACGTGAGGGGTTTAAAGCTGCGCCACTGAGGCAAGCCAAGAGGCTATTTCCGGCATCAGTCCTGTCGAGCTCTCTCTTGCACAGCGGCTTGCTCTGCTGCTATCACACAGACTGCTGTCAAGGATGCTTGTTTCAAGCGCTGCTGCTGCATGCTGTTGCGACACCTGCCTGTTCTCTGTTGGCTGTGCACATCTGCAGAGCAGGCAGGAAGTAGCAAGGGAGCCTGCAACAGTCCCCTCTCACTCAACACCATGAACCCACCTCCTTGCTGTTGAAGATGCTTCAACAAGTCCTTGAAGAAGGAGACATCCAACATTCTTTGTGGCAGCTTCAAGCAGCAGACTACTGGGCTGCAACAGCACCAGTGGATGTTGTACTTGAGCTCTTCAGAAAGTGTGGCAGCATTGCGGTCGAGCCAGAACCGAGTCCCCAAAGGGCCAAACCGCCAGAACGGTATCGACAGCTTCGACACGCATCGTCACCAATCTTTTGCCATTACCCTCCGCGGCAAAGCCAACAGCCGGTGCTACAGGGTACGGCCGAAGCTGTGCCAAGCTCTGGTCGAACGACACGGCATCGACGACACTGCTGGGATTGAGCTTCCAGGCGCCCAGCCGGAGCACTTTGCACTTTTCAACGGGAGAGGAAGGCCTTCTTCCGGTACACCGCCAGAGGTCTGGGGGTGTATGTGCTCCCGGCTTCCTTCGAAAAGTTCGAGGAAGTCGGGAGGCAGCAGGCCAAGGCAAGCAAGCTCATCCTCGAGCTCTTGCCTCTGCTCATCAAGGTATTTGCCCGCCAGAGGGGGCAGTACTGGGCTGCTTTCAACCAGCTCCACATGGCAACGGCACCGGCACACATTAAGGCGAGCCTGGCTGAGGTGGAGAAAACGGCAAAGGAACTTGAGGGCACGGCTCGAAGGGCACGGAAGCTTCAGCGTATGGGCTGGCTCATCGCCAGTCGGTATCCACCGGCAGCATAGGCACCCACCACGCCACCTGTGTCCATTGTCCGCTTTGTCAAAGTTCGCCCCACAGTTAGCCCCTTCTCAGCATCAGCAGCTTCCCTGACCTCGTCGATCTCTCTGCTGAACAAAAAGGGCGGGTCAATCATTGAAACATCGCACCATTTTCCGACAGAGCACATGCAGGCAATCAAGATGCGAGTTTGATGAAGAAGGGGATGCGAGTTTGATGAAGAAGGGGATACAAGTACAGCATGAAGAATCAACGAGGAGATGCGCGGGAGGGGGATGTGAGGACGGTCCATGAGGGGTGGTAGATGCCATGGGAATGCAGGAACGAAGCGAGGGCGTGAGGAGGGCCGACTGGGTCACAGCTCCGTCTTGCTGGGATGGCGAGCGGCGTCGTTACCACGTGCCGTCACCGTCGACCTGATGCCGAGTCCTTGGAGGCAGTGGTCGACGGATCGCCTGCATCCCTCGACACCTCGCTCCAGCCGGACTGTCAGCCAGTCGAGTGCCAGCTTGAGCCACGCCTGCGCCCTGGCGAGCGGCGAGGCGCCGTCCTCTCCGGTGGCGTCGGCCGGGTGCTGCTGCTGCTGCTGGTGTCGCTGCTGTTCCTTCCGAGCGTTGGCGCCCTTACCGGCCGGAGACGACGGCCCGCTCTGGCGTCGCTTGACGGCCGTCGGGTCGGCAGGGGTGCGCTCCTTTGCCTCCTTGGACGGTGCGGGGCTGGCGCTCGGTGACGAGCCGGCGATGGCCGACGGAGGTGCACCGACAGAGCTGGCCTGCTCGCTCTTCGACTTCGTGTCCGGAAATGCGTTCGACTGCGGCCGCTTTGCCTCGAGGGCCAGCTTGCGCTGCTCCTGGTACATTTCCCGGAACGTCTCGACGGCGCGCAGGCTCTCTGCGACGCGGTGCGCGGCGTTGACGAGCGACACGAGCTCGCTCCTCTGCAGGCGCACCGGCTTGCGCTCGCCGGCCTCGTTGCCGTTGAAGAGGAGCTTGAGCGCGGTGCCGATGCCGTTGACCTGGAGCTTGCCCCACAGGCGGCACTTGTCGCAGCCGACGCAGTCCATGATGCTCGACACGTTGCGGAAGTGCTGGCGGAACTGCTGCTTGAGCTCAAACGACTCGCGCGTCTGGCCGCTAAACATCTGCGCCTCGTCAAACGTGCTGGGGCACTCGCGGGCGTTGTGGATGACGCGGTCCAGCTGCTCAATCGTCTGCCGGTCGGTGATCCGGTCGCCCGAGTCGAGCGAGAAGCCCTCGGTCGAGTCGCCCAGCCGCGACAGCGCGCGCATCAGCAGCACGTAGTCAAAGTAGACGTTCTGCAGCCGCTCCGGGTGCTCGGCGATGCGCGTGATGAAGCACTCGAGGTTGGGCGACCACTGGCCCGTCTTCTGGTCAAGGAACTCGTGGCAGATGTGGATCGAGATCGAGGCGTGCAGCCCGCTGATGAGGCGGTAGAAAACGCGCTTCTCGAGGCATTGCTCGTTCTCGCCGCTGTCCGAGGGGGCTTGGAGCGAGGCCATCAGGCTGCTGAGGCCCGCCGGCCCTCCAAGCGCCGACGAGCCAGACAGGAGGCTCTTGTCGATGAACCCGCTGCCTCCCGAGGACAGAGGCCGGGCCGGCTCGACAAACTTGACGCCCTCGAAGCAATTCTCCTCGTAGATCGACTTCCACACGCGGTTGGCGCTGGGCCCGGCGTAGCCGGTGAAGCGCTCCGGATTCTTCAGGAGGTCGACATAGACGGCGTCGGACGAGTTCTCGTCGTCGAGGTGGCAGAACTCGGTCGAGGAGCACGAGCACGACGTGTCCGAGGAGCCCGGCGTGACCTCGGACGGCGCCGCAGTGGTGACCGAGCTGAGCCGCTTCGAGCGGAACTCTTCCGGGATCTCGGACTGCAGGGAACGGGGGCGCCGAAGGGGAGGAGGAGAAGGAGCGGAGTATCAGCCGCCGTTCGCATAGTACTGCGCTGCCGTCTCGCTTTGTGGGACCACGCCAACTCACCTCGTCGGACGTCTCGACGCTGCATGCGCGGTTCATACAGAGGCCGTTTTCGTTCCAGTAAGGGCACTCTTTAAAGAGGTCGACCTTGTAGTAGCGGAAAAAGTCGGTCTTCCTGAGGTCGTCGATGCGGCGGAAGAATTGGCTGTTGATGGTCTCGACGGTCTCAAAGTCGCAGGATGCGTCTTCGATCTTGCCGGTAGGCTTGCAGATGTCTTCCGAGGCGAACAGCTCGCTCTTGTCCGACGACGAGGACGTGGAGGCGAAGGGCGAGGTGTGCTGCTGGTGCTGCCTGGACTTCTGCGGTGCGGTAAGGACCTGCTGGAGGAACTGTGCGCCTCTTGCATCTGGATCGGTCGAGGCCTTGAAGAGAGCGGGGGTGCCTTGGGCATTGATGCTGACGGCGGAGAGGACGAGGCAGGACAGAGTGGCCAGGAGCAAGAGCAGTGGCAAGAAGGAGCGGGCCAGGTGGCGAGTCCGCTGCGGCTTGCCGCACGGGCGGTGTGAGCTCGAGGCCATGGCCGTCGACTTTGTCGCGAAGGACAGGCCCTACTGCGGGATTCAGAGAGGGGGAGCTGCGATGCGAGCAAGAACCGTTGGCGTGCGAAGTGGCCGTGGTAGTTTGGAGAGGAGAGGCCTCGTGAGATCGAGCGACGAGGTCCGGGAAGAGGGTCGTGATGGTCCGGGTACGAAGGGAGCAAAGAGGCGGTGGACGTCGAGCAGTAGGTTGGTGGTTGCGAAGAGGGAAGTCTCGGTGGTGGTCGATTACAGGGGCGAGGATAGAAGAGAGTGGTCGGTGGGGGGGTTGTGGGACTTGTGTTGGAGGCAGGTAGAAAGAGGGGCGAGGCCGGGAATGGCCGTTGCAGCAGCAGCCCGAGGACGAGAAGCCCTAACCCCGGGCGGCCTGACTTTCTGAATTGTGGGTGGCGGCCGCGGGAAGGCGGCAGAGGGCGGGACCCTTGGCCTGCACTCGTTGGGCGCCCCTGCCAGCGCCCTGCCAGCGCCCTGCCAGCGCCACGCCAGCGCGCAGGCCCTTGCATCCGCAACCCACCCCGCCGACGTGGAGGCTCGCCGGGGCTTCCCATACCTTCGAAACCGTATCGGGACCAGTACTCCCGATCCAGCCTCGAATCACGCGTGCCGCGTCGTCGAGCGAGGGCCCAACACACCGGAGAGCAACACGGCCCCGCTCGACGGTTGCCTTGACCCTCCGCCGCCCATCACACCGCAGTCTACGACCACCGCCATCGTCACCATCGTCACCACCGCCACCACCGCCACCACCGCCACCATCGCCACCGACAAGCCATGGCCACGATAAAGAGACCCACCACGCCGCTGCGGCGTATCTCGCGCGGCTCGCTCAACGCCCTCTCTCACTCGCGCGGCCCCTCGTCCAGCACGCCCCTCTCGTTCCTCGAGCGCGCCCTGGCCGACCTGGTCGACGAGACCTCGGTCCTCCAGGCCAACCTCGAGCAGGTCGAAGACATCCAGGATGCACTCGGCACCTTCAACGAGAACTTTGCCATGTACATGTACGGTCTCAGGATGAATGCCTGGTGCGTCGCGTGGCCAGAGGCGCCTACCGAGGAGAGCTTCAAGCGCGCAGAGCAGAGATTCAGTGAGTATATATCCTCCTCCCGGCATCAGCGACACGGACCTTGCCTACCGGTTGCTGACGAACATGGCTTCCAAACCTCTGGCCACGTCTTGGCTCCCCGAACGTGCGACAGCCCAACAGGCGGAGCACTACGCAGCCCAGCAGCACCTTCAATCGACCATCCAAGGCTCGCACCCGTACGGCCACGGCAGCGATCTGTCAATGTACGGCGGTTCCTCTGCGGCCGGAACAGGCGGCGGCGGTGCAGGCATGAACCCGGCCGACCAGACCTATGTCACTGCCGACGACGAGAGCGTCTACCCCGAGCCTATCAACGTCCCCGCCCACGGGGCCCAGCAACCACTCAAGAGCGCGCTCAAGCCCGCCCTCAAGAAGGGCACCACGGGAGCGGCGACAGCGGCGTCAGGCTCGACAGCCAAACCGGCGACAGCGGCGGCCAAGGGCAAGATGACGCTGGCGCAGAAAAGAAAGCGCGAGGCCTATTCGGACGAGATTATCGAGACGCTGCCGCTCGAGTTCCGCGGCAGCGATCCCAAGGCCAACAGCGTGGCCAAGGGCACCATCATGGCGCTCATCGCGGCGGGCAAGAAGGGCATCCGAGGTGAGCATGCGGCGTGCCCGTCGACACAGAAGCCGACGCCGTGCGACTCACCATCCCTCTTGGCGACCCTTTCCCTTGCAGCCGCCGAGATTGTCAAATCGCCGGACATGCCGCAGGCCAAGGTCAACAAGACGTTAATTGCCTTGGTCGCCGCCAAGCATGCCACCAAAGTGTCGAACAATGTGAGTCGAAGGGCGGGCCAAAGCGAGGCGCTCGATGTGGTGAATAGACGCTGACTGGACCCGGTCTTGCTGGTCGCTGCTCTGGCCATGGACGTCGCCCTCGCGTCGCACAGGGCGTCGTGTATATGCTCGATCCGGCGCGGCATTCAAACCTGCCCTGACCCTCGGCCCTTGTCCTCGCAGGCACTCTTCCGGCGTCTCTGGCCGGTTGTAACACTACTCTCTTTGTCGGTTGCGGCTCCATCTCTTATCGTGTACGATGCAAGCAACTTGTTTCTTCCTCTTTCTCGTTGGCTCTTCTACACTCTTCTCTGCGCAAATCGGTCGAAACAAGACGGGAGCAGCAAAGGGCCGGGGACCGCTGGAGCGACGTCGTTTCACTCGGGCTTCTTGCGTCCCTCCTTTTCGGCCTTTTCATCCTTGATATCCTGCCTCCTCTGTGAGCGCTCGCGCTCCATTTCCATGCCCTCCTTTGTGAGCTTGCCGTCCGGGTCGTCGGCGACCTTGGCCATTGCGTCAAAGTCGAGGTTCTCGGCCTTTGTCGAGAGGCGCTGGCGGGCGTGGTGGTCGAGGTTGAGCTCTGGGTCGGTGAAGAGGTGTCGGAAGCCAAAGAAGAGGGCCAGGCTGGCAATGGCGCCCGTAAAGAGGAAGAGGGGCGTGATCTCGGGCCGCTGCATCGTCTGCTTGAGCTGTGCGTCGTCGTCGTTGTGGGTTGCGGCGGGTCGGTTGGCAAGAGAGGCAAAAGGGGAGCAAGTCAGGGTCAAAGCGGCCGCCAGAAGAGGAGAGGAGAGGCTGGGCTCATATTCGAGGGAGCGGACAGGCAGGCAGGCAGCTACACTCACACCGGCGGCCTTTGCGCGGGACTGGTCATCGAAGCGACGAGGGGTCGAGGAAAAGAGGCGGCGGGTCGGACCGGTCGCCGCCGTCCCCATAGGCGCCGGTCGCGCTGCGAGGACGAGGTTGCGGAGGCTCCGTGGGGCGGCCATTGTGAGCTGGATGTGGGTCTATCGGTTTCCTGGCGCGGATGGTGAGAGCGGGCGGAGGTCGAGGTCGTGGTCGAACGATGGTGATGGTGGTGGTGGCTCAGCTCGAAGGACGGCCAGTGAGGGAAGCGGTGGATGGATCGCCTGACCGCGACGGCCGGCGCCAGGCCCGGGGGCGAGGCGGGTACTGTACCTAGCAAGCTGCGAGGATTCGAGGAGGCAGCGCAGCATGATCCCCAACCTCTCTTTGCGGCGGCAACGGCAGGCAGGCTGGGCTGGCCGAGCCAGGGTCTCTGTCCGCCATGACTTCATACGGCAGCCGGCCCATGACCGTGTGCCCTTGAGCAGCGGCAACAAGCGGCAGCCCATTCGTGCATCGGGCAACAAGCCGAGCCAGGTTGGGTTCCCATCGATCGGGCTGTCCCGCGCTTGGCAGGCCACGTTGCGGCCGGCGCCGGCCTTTCCGACCGGCCTGTCCACGCTGCCCACCGGCGCCTCTTGCCTGTCGGATGCTTGCCGAAGGGGGACCGACATGCTGCTGGCGAGCACGCACGGCCAGGCCGACGAGGGCTGAGCTGGGTGGCTGTGTCGGGCTCCGTCTCTTCGTCGCGCGTAACCAGCAAGGTCCTCTCTGCGTCTCGTCTCTCGTCGACCTCCAGCGAACGGCTTGCTGGCTCGCCCTTCTTCGACTCGTCCAGGATGGGCTCGCTCCTCTCCATCTTCGCGTCGACCACTCCCACCGACGACGCGCCACATTCCACCGGCTCCTCCTCCTCCTCCTCTTCGCCGCCTGCCTCGTTCGTCCCCTCGTCTGTCCCCCTAACCTTGCAACCTGCCGCAGCCATGGCCACCTCGACGCTCCGCGCCACCTGGCGCCCGCTCAGTCTGCCCGCCGCCTCGGCGCACGCGCTGCAGCGCTCGTCGCAGAACGTCTCGATGATCTCGACCTCGACCTTTTACGTCTTTGGCGGCGAGCTCAAGCCCCGCACGCCCATCTCGGCCGACGTGCTGCGCGTCGCCTTCGATCGCGACCTGGCCAAGCCGGCCGACGTCTTGACCCACGCTGCCCCCTCGTCCCCCGGCCAGGGCGACGCGGCCCAGTGGCCCGTGGCGAGGGTGGGCGCCCACCTGCTCCGCCACCCGGACCTCACAAAGACCTGCCTGCTCCTGTGGGGAGGCAGGGGCGGCAAGGAGATGGCGCCGCTGCCCTACTCGGACTACGAAGACGTGTGGGTTTTCGACCGCGACACGGCCAGCTGGTTCACCCTCGAGACGTCCGGCGACAAGCCGCCGATGCGCAGCTACGGCACCGCCGTCGGCATCCACGAGGCAAAGGACCGGGACAAGGTCTACGTCCACGCCGGCTGCCCCGTCCAGGGTCGCCTGGCCAGCCTGCACGTGCTCGACGTGGCGACGAGGAAGTGGACCAAGCTGCCCGACGCGCCCGGGCCCGCGAGGGGCGGTACGGCCATCACGACCATCGCCGCGCCCGGTGAACCAGCAAGGAAGCTGCTGGCCAGGTGGGGCGGCTTCTGCGGCCACGAGGTTGGCGGCCCGCTCGACGTCTTTGACCCCAAGAGCAACGCGTGGAGCAGCCACGACGCCAAGGTCGAGGGCGAGGGCGTCGAGCCGTCCAAGAGGAGCGTGCACGGCTTCGTCGAGCTGTTTGGCGATCGCAAGGTGGCGACGGGCGGCGGCGAGGAGAAGCAGGCGCTGGCCGTCATGTTTATGGGCGAGGGCGAGGGCGCTCCCAAGGAGCTCGGACACGACGGCGCTGGCAAGGTGAGTGTCGGACCCGGTAGCACGGTGGCCTCTTGGGTGGCGCCCACGTCGGGCATGGCGCTGGCCTGCATCTGTCGCTGATGGCTTGACTGACGTTGACGTCCCGCTGTTCTAACTCTGCCCATCACTTCGTTTTCGCTCGCTCGGTGGCCATGGCCGATATGCTGCTCAGTTCCTGTCGGACGCCTACCTGCTGCTGCGGTCCAAGTCGGGAGCGTACAGCTTCCAGCGGCTTTCGGTCGAGGGCAAGGTGCCCGAAGCGCGCGGCTGGTTTGGCTACGACGCGCTGCCCCTCTCTGCGGGTGCGAGCGGTCACGGGCAGGATGGCACGCGGATCGTTGTCCAGGGTGGGCTCAACGAGCACAACGAGCGCCTGGGCGATGGCTGGGTGCTCGACATTGTCTAGGTTGGCGGTGGCGAGTCAGCGCTGCGGGCGCTGTCGGTGGTGGTCAGCTAGGAAGTCATGGCCACTAGTCTGAGCTGGGCTGCGCTGCTATGTGACTACCAGAGTAGTCTGCGGCTTGCTTGCTTGCTTGCCGTCGTGTGCTGGGAACGCTGCGCTCGCTGTGGGTGCGTGTATGAAGCGTGAAAGGAGGATCGATATGGAGGCGTCAGAGGGCCGTGCGGCAGCGTGGGGCTAGCCAAAGTGGAGGTCGTCGGAGGCAAAGGAGCGAGGCAGAGGTGCAAAGGTCGCTGGGCAGAAAAAGGGGCGGCAGCGGCAGCAGGCCATCATGACACGAGGCACGCGGCCAGGCGGCCAGGTGCAAGAGTGCAAGAAGCAGTCGGCAAGTGCGCGCCAGACGAAGGGGGGCAAGCCAGGCGGCCAGGCGGCCAGGCGGGCAGGGTTGGATCTCGCATGGCCCGCTTTGGCCTGGCCGGCTCAACCCACGCTGGCCTGCCCCCGCCTCGCCTCGACCCGCCTCGCATCACCTCGCCCGAGCTGAGAGGCGCGCCCACCCTCGTCTGGCCGCCGTCACCACCACCACCACCACCGCCAGCCTCGCCTCTCACCACCTACCAACAACACCACCTCCTCGTCATCCTGGCCGACTCCTCACTCGACAGCACTGCACTGCACTGCTCACCGTGCACCATTGAGGATCGTCCACGCCCCTAGCCCCACCCTCGCCTGCTCCGATTGCCCCGGACGATAACAACCTCCGCACGCGACCCACACCGACTCGCCTTTGCATTTCCAGCGCCATTCGCCGTGCTGCACCCTTTGCCACACCCATCGTCGCAGGACCACCCTTGCCTCCTGCTTCACGCCTAGCCATGGCACCGATCCGAATCCCCTCGGGCTCCTACAACGCCTCGTCCTCGGCCGGCCAGGCCGCCGCCGCGGGGGGCACCGGAGGCGCAAACTGGACCGTCATGGTCAAGTTCATCCTCATCGGCGACTCGTCCGTCGGCAAGTCGTCGCTCCTCGTGCGCCTCACCGACGACCGCTTCCTCACCGACCCAGACCCCACCATCGGCGTCGAGTTCGGCTCCCACCTCATCCAGCTCGACAACGGCGAGACCGTCAAGGTGCAGGTGTGGGACACGGCGGGCAGCGAGAGCTTTAGAAGCGTGAGTGGCGCCCGCACGCTCCGCCGATCCGGCCAGCGTCCCTGCGACATGGTCAGGTCGGCGGCGGAATCTCATCTCTTTCTCTCTCATATCATCTTACCTGAACTAATCTCGCCCTCGCCCTCGCCCTCGCCCTCGCCTTGCCCCGCGCAGATCACGCGCTCCTACTACCGAGGCGCGGCCGGCGCCCTGCTCGTCTACGACATCACTCATCGGCAGTCGTTCCTCAACGCCAAGACGTGGCTCGACGACGTACGCTCCCACGCAGAGGAGCGCGTCACCATTGTCCTCGTCGGCAACATGTCTGACCTCGTCGAAGACGAAACACAGGAGGGTTCCGGCGGCGGTGCGACGGCCGAGGCAATGACGCCGAGAGCGCGCACCGAGAGGCGGAGGAGCAAGGGAAAGAAACGGGAGGTGACGACGCAGGAGGCGAGAGAGTTTGCAGAGCAGGAAGGGTGAGTGGTGATGGCCGCGCAGAGAATGGCAGCGTGCGGCGGAGGTGCTTGCACCAGGCTGACCCTTTCCCATCGGCCCATCTGTATCACTGCAGACTGCTGTTCCTCGAGACGAGCGCAAAGACGGGCCACGTGAGTAGCGTCGAGACGGCGCTGCCGCACATCGACGGCAGCAGCCATCCATCACTAGATGTCCCGCATGCTCACCTCGGCCGCCTCCCATCGTCGACACCATCATTCGTCGTGCCCCCCTCCCTGTCTCTGTCTGTGCAGAACGTGCAAGAGGCGTTTACGCAAGCCGCAAAGGACATCCACGCCAAGTTTGCGTCGGCGGCGGGCGACGAGAGCACGCTGGGGCGCAACGCGCGGTCAAGAGCGAGAAACGGGCGGGCGGCGGGTACCGTGACGCTCGACGGCGACGGGTCCGGGGCAGGCGGAGGCGGTGCGGCCGGCTCGGCGGACGGTGCGGCGGGAGGGTCGCAGGGCATCGTCGACAAGACGACGGCCTGCTGCGTCATTTGCTGAAGCCTCGCGATGCCAGCCGTGTAAGGGTCGATCGGAGACGAAGCGCCACCTGCATGCCATGCCATACCTTGCCTTGCCTTGCCTTGCCTTGCCCTGCTGTGCCACCCCATTCGAGCAGGGGAGCCCCAGCCCGCGGTGCGTCGTCGTCGGCGTCGTCGGCGTCGTTGGCGTCGTCGGCGTCGATCGATCGATCGATCAAAGTCCCATGTCATGATCGCGAGCCCCATGTCTGTTGTTGTACATCGTGCCGTCGCTGCCGCTGCCGCTGCCGCTGCAGCACGCATCTATCCTCGTCTACTTGGTCTGCTTCTTGACGACGCGGAGCAGCTGCGTCCCCTGCCTGCGGTACGCCCTCGTCCTCTGCTCATCATCGTCCTGGACGTCGGCAAAGGTAAAGTGGCGTTTGAGGAGGTTAAAGAATCTCTTATCGGCCTGTCGAGTCGAATCGGTTCGGTTTGGCAGTCGAGGCGCCCGGGGAAGGAGAGTGGAAGTGGCGTCAGACGTCGGATGGCCAGAGGGGGTGGGGGGGGGGGGGGGGGGGGGAGTAGAGAGCGAGGAACGAGGAACGAGGAACGACGGAGGCTACGAACCTTTCTGCGCTTCTGGTAGCAAAACAGGATCTCGGTCGATGGGCCCGAGAGGGCGAGCATCGTGTCTACGAGGGGCTGGAAGGCCACTTCGAGGTAGACGCAGTCGGCCAGGAGGAGCACGTCTGGCTTGTGCGGCACCGTGGCGGGTAGCGGTTGGCCCCTTCGGCGTTATCGTGGTGGTGGTAGTGATGGGTGTCAGTCGAGGGTGCATATGGCGAAGGAAAGAGGGAGGAGGGGACGTACCAGTTTAGCTCTTCGACGAGGCAAGGATCGACCATTTCCGCCTGGTTGAGGGCGTGGTTCGACGTCATTAGTGGCAGCATCGGTCTGTGTGTCGTCGAGGCAGAGGGGAGGGAGGGAGGGGTCTGAGCAACGTGATCAAAGGAGCCGTGCGATGTCGCATAGTCGGGGAGCCGCGCGGCCCGACACTCACATTTGGTCCGTCACCCAGACCCGGCATCCCAACCCCATCTTGGCGACCAGGAAGCCCACCAAGCCCGTCCCGCTCCCGAGCTCCACCACCGTCTTTCCCTTCCAGCCCGAAGACGTCGTCGATTCAGCAGAGGAGTAAGAGGAGGAGGAGGCAGCGGGTGCATGCTTGGAAGCGATGTAGGCGCCGAGGACCTCTGCGGCGGGCCAGATTTTGCCACCGCATCCCTCGGTCATATCGAGCGTGAGGACCACATCGTACCACGCCCTGCCACGCTGCCCTTCCCCATCTCCCTCCACCGTCGCCGTCGTCGTTGGAGACGCTGGTGGCGGTGAAGCGGGGTCAAAGGTGATGGGCGCGACCGAAGCGTCGGTATAGTAGCGTATCGTCACGCGCTGGTTGATGATGCTATCCCTCTGAACGGGCACAATGGAAAAGTCGGTGGCCGTCCTGACGTCGCGCATGTCCTTGCCATCGTCATCGTCATCGTCGCCGTTGCCGTTGTCGTGGTCGTCGGGGCAAGGAGAGGCGGCGAGAAAGTGTCGCAGCGGATCGATGGCGTCGAGCGCTTCGGCCTCTTCGAGCGAGTTGCGGTAGCCCGACACGTCCCCCGCTCCGTCGTCGTGGGGTGGTACCGTCATGCTCCCTCCTGTTGCTCGTCGTCGTCGTGACCGTCGTCGGTTCGTCCGTTTGTTGTCTGTATCTCTAGGATCAGGGGTCGATCTATGTGGCCTTTGTCGAATGAGAGGTGTGGGGCAGTGGGGGATAGAGGCGGGGTGGCGTGCCGGGGAGAGAGGAGGGAATAGGAAGAAGAAGAGGCGCCGCCCCCGTTTGCTTCCTGACCCGAGCTTCTTCTCGCTCAGGGTTCAGGCAAAGCGAAGAAGCAGGCCAGGCCAGGACCGGCCAACCGACTCTAATTTTAGCCGAGCCTCTGCTCGCAAGCACGCACGCTCCGTCGGCCAGGCCAACGCAACCACCGCAGACACGTAGAGAGAAGAGAGACATGAGGTCGAGGAGCGGTCGAAACGGGAGACCGACCACCTGGGTTTCAGCTTAGACGACGGCCAGGCGGATCATGCCGGGACAATGTACAAAGGAAGCAGAGACGGCCCTGGACCTCGCTCCTACTCGGCAGCGGGCGGGTCGACCTCGTCGGGCGTCGCCGTCGTCGTCGGCGCCGTATCCGTCGTGACGGCGGTGACGGCGGCGGGTGCCGCCTCGGCAGCGGACGAAGACGACGTCGAGGCAGTGGCGGCAGCGACGGCAGCCGCAGCGGCAGCAGCTCGGGCGGCATCCTCGGCGTCGGCCATGGCCTCCTCGGTGGTGAGCGGCTCCGGCTTCTTCTTGGGCTTGCCGCCCTGCTGCGCGCTAAACTGGCGCGTGCCGTCCGGGTTGGACACGTCGGTGTCGTAGAGGCGGAACGACAGCGCGCTGCGCTCCTGCTTGTCGAGCATCAGGTGCACGCTGTTGGCCGCCCGCCAGATGGGGAAGCTCAGCGCGTCGTCGAGCGTGTGGCCGTTGTGCTCGCTCGGCACCACGTCGACGACGTGGCCGCCAATCTTGCGCGAGCGCAGCACCTCGCCAAACGCGCCCGGCACCCGGTCGAGCGTGGGGAAGTAGTTGGCGATCAGGAACGTCAGGTCCGACAGGTCGATCCGGATAATGCTCCGCTCCTCGATGTGCGGCCGCATCGAGAGCAGCGCGTCGTTGATGATCCGCCACTTGCACTCGAGCTGCACCTCCTTGCCCGCATCCTGCTTGCCCAGCGCCTTGACGCCGCAGTTGATCAGCCGCAGGTGCAGCGGGTTCATGTGCGGGTGCGGCCCGCGCCCCTCGCCGCCGCCCGTGATCAGCGCACGCGCAGCCGTAGACGTAAAGTAGACGCTCCGCACCGGGTTGTGCTCCGGGTTGCGCACGAGGAAGTTGTGCTTGGGGAACGTGGGCTTGAAGTCAAAGAACTTGAGCACCGACTGGATCTGGTCGTTGGTGTAAGGCACGTAGGCGAACGGGTCCTCCTTGTACGGCAGGCCGCCGGGCATGCCAAAGCCGTCGTTGGTCGAGTGCTTGGCTGCGCGGTCGGCGGCGTGCTTGTCCTCGCGCGTGGCGGGCGCCGGCAGCTCGTCGGGCGTCGCCACCGCCGCCGCCGCGGCCGCATTCGCCTCGTCGTCCTCCTTGACCCGCTTCGACGCCGGCTCGCCCTCC